>NC_081780.1:16379114-16549114 GCF_963082965.1 Carassius carassius | reverse complement strand
ACTTGGTCACCAAATTGTAGCATAAACAAGCACACACACCACACACACACACACACACACACACGCAATATCTAAGGGATGAAAAACCACTGTTGTGTTACCAGATGGAGTGCCATATGATGTATAAATTGCAACTATACTGTAATATTTAAATTGAATGTCATTGTGTGCCTATAGTGTTACCAAACTGAGTTGCAAAAATATTGACATTTATAAAAAAAAATCTATAACATCTGTCTATTGTTTATTTCCCCTTATTATTATTATTATTGAAGAAAATAAAATATTTAAATAAAGAAATGAATAATAATAATCTTTATAAAAAATGTTTTAAGGAAAATGTTTTTATTTTATTTTATATAACAATAAATTTATTGTTTTGTTATTATTATTATTATTATTATTATTATTATTATTAACAATATTCTTCCTGATAAAGGAAAAAAAAATGAAATAAAGAAAAATAATAAATGAAACAATGACCAATTATTTAGAATTATATGTCAGTGTTTTAATAAAAATAAGTAAACGACAAAATGCTTTAGTTAATGTTGACTTTTATGTAAGTGCAAATGGTTCCCTATCTGTCGGTCACTACGAGTTACACTGACCATGGCAACGCTGTGATCGCGTCTCCCCTTTCTTAAAGGGAAAGGAGCAGACCCCTCTGTCACTACCCGTTCCGGTTTCTCTGCCACGAGCAGAGGATCGCCGGCTAGTGCTCTGGGAGATTTGACAGTGAGAGCTTCTCCGCCGGGCCACGCCCCACGGACCTCTTACCCATTCCACAGTGTTTGTCCTGTGCAGCTGCTGGGTGATTTTGCTGGGCTGTCTTATGGCAGGCCCAACGGGTCATTCAGTTTGCCGCCGGGGATCAGATGTCGATTGCAGCATCGGGGATGGGCTGTTGACCTCTGTGGATGAAGATTCGGCGGGGCTGCCCCCCTCGGGTGTTGTCGCCATTGCCGAAATGGACCCAGAGTTGACAGCCGTGCTTGCCCAGGCTCAACTATCTCTACGACTGGCTCATTATGGCCCGGTCCCGAGAGCAGTTGTGCAATCACAGGGACTTGGTGCTCCGGCACCTCAGTCAGTTGGGGCTTCAGGTCGACCGAGAGAAGAGCAAGCTCTCCCCTGTGCAGAGAATCTCTTATCTCGGTATGGAGTTAGACTCGGTGAGTATGACGGCACGGCTCACCATCGAGCATGCCCAGTCAGTGCTGAACTGCCTGAGTTCCTTCAGAGGTAGGACAGTGGTACCACTGAAACACTTTCAGAGGCTCCTGGGGCATATGGCATCCGCAGCCGCAGTCAAGCCGCTCTGGTTGCTCCATATGAGGCAAGTTCAGCACTGGTTGCACTCCCGAGTCCCGAGATGGGCATGGCGCCGCGTTACACATTGTGTCACCATCACACCGAAGTGTCGCCACCGATTCAGCCCCTGGTCGGACCTTGCCTTTCTACGGGCCGGCGTGCCCTTAGAACAAGTGTCCCGGCATGTTGTTGTCACAACAGATGCCTCCAACACGGGCTGGGGCGCGACATGCAACGGGCAGGCAGCTTCAGGGTCCTGGACAGGACCTCGACTGCTTTGGCACATCAACTGTCTGGAGTTGTTGGCAGTGCATCTAGCCTTACAGCGGTTTCGGCCTCTGTTGCTAGACAGGCACGTGTTGGTCCGCACGGACAACACTGCGGCTGTTTCGTACATCTACCGACACGGCAGTCTACGATCATGTCGCATGTCTCAACTCGCCCGTCATCTCCTCCTCTGGAGTCAGACGCGGCTCAAGTCGCTGCGCGCTATCCACATCCCGGGGGAGCTCAATCGTGCAGCCGACGCACTCTCACGACAGCTCACCTTTCCCGGGGAATGGCTACTCCATCCCCAGACGGTCCAGCTGATCTGGATTCGATTTGGGGAAGCCCAGGTAGACCTGTTTGCTTCCCACGAGTCCTCCCACTGTCAGCTGTACTATTCCCTGTCCCAGGCCCCCCTTGGCACGAATGCACTGGCACACAGCTGGCCTCGGGCTCTACGCAAGTATGCATTTCCCCCAGTGAGCCTGCTCGCACAGATGCTGTGCAAGGTCAGGGAGGACGAGGAACAGGTCCTGTTTGTTGCGCCTTACTGGCCCACCCGGACCTGGTTTTTGGAACTCATGCTCCTCGTCCCAGCCCCTCCCTGGCGCATCCCCCTGAGGAGGGACCTTCTCTCTCAGGGGCTTGGCACCATTTGGCACCCGCGTCCAGATCTTTGGAACCTCCACGTGTGGCTTCTGGACGGGACACGGCAGACCTAAGTGATCTGCCCCCAGCGGTGGTAGACACTCAGGCTAGAGCCCCCTCTACGAGGCAGGCCTATGCTCTGAAGTGGAGTCTGTTCACGAATTGGTGTTCTTCTCACCGAGAAGACCCCCGGAGATGCCCGGTCAGAGTCGTGCTTTCTTTCCGGCAAGAAGGGCTGGAGCGTGGGCTGTCACCCTCCACCCTGAAAGTGTATGTGGCTGCCATTGCAGCCCATCACGATGCAGTGGACGGTCGGTCCCTGGGGAGTCATGACCTGATCGTTAGGTTCTTGAGGGGTGCCAGAAGGTTATATCCTCCTAGGACACCCCTGATTCCCTCCTGGGACCTCTCTATTGTCCTGGCGGGACTTCAGAGGGGTCCCTTTGAACCGCTGGATTCAGTCGAGCTTAGGTTCCTGTCTCTCAAGACAGCACTCCTGATCGCACTCGCTTCCATCAAGAGGGTCGGGGACCTCCAAGCATTTTCGGTAAGTGAAGAGTGCCTTGTGTTCGGGCCGGCCTACTCTCACGTTGTCCTGAGATCCCGGCCGGGATACGTGCCCAAGGATCCCACCACTCCCTTTCGAGACCAGGTGGTGAACCTGCAAGCGCTGCCCCTGGAGGAGGCAGATCCAGCCTTGCCGTTGCTGTGTCCCGTAAGAGCGCTTTGCATATACGTGGACCGCACCCAGAGCTTCAGAAGCTCTGAGCAGCTCCTGGTCTGCTTTGGAGGTCAGCAGAAGGGGAAGGCTGTCTCCAAACAGAGGTTGGCCCACTGGATAGTGGATGTCATCGCCTTGGCATACCATTTCCAGGGCGAGCCGTGCCCCCTGGGGGTGAGGGCCCTCTACACACGGAGTGTGGCCTCCTCCTTTGCGCTGGCGCACGGCGCCTCTCTGGCAGACATCTGTCGAGCTGCGGGCTGGCGGAGCAGTCTGTCGCCAGACCCAGTACTGGTGTTAGCATGCCCGGAGTTCCGGTCAGCCCCTGTACTGGGCTAGGTGTTCATATGGCTTGGTTCCCTACGGGTAATCCCATATGTGTATTCTTCCACGGTAAGGTTTCCCTCTTGGCAAACCCGTGTCTTCCCTTGACAGACCCGTTCTGTCAGTCTATTCTGGCAGCCGTTCCATCCCTACTCTAAGGTAGGACCTGCCTCAGAGACCCCTTTCATATGTAGTACTGCCCCCTGGGTCAGTCCATATCAGTATCTCCACATGCCACCTCCCTACGGGTAGGATGTGGTCTCCGTAGCGACCTTTTCCTAAGGCTCGCTTCCCCATTGTCTTGCCAAGCTGTAAGAACAAATAGGGAAGATTTGAAGCAATCTTTCTCCGAAGGTTGAAATCCCTTCCAAACTAACTTTGTGTGGGCGGAACAGCAGCGTGGCCTTCTGGAGCCTTCTGGAGCCATCCCTCCCTGATGGAGGGAATGGAGACGTTATGTCCCCATGCCACAACCGGTCGCTGTTGCCGGGAAACGTTCTCAGCTCCTCAGTGTAAAACCTAATGAGTGGATGCACCTGTCGCCCTATTTATACCCGTTGGCACGGGGAGTGGTTCAGGTATGTTAAATGCACTAGCCAATTTTCATTGGCGTTTTCTCTTAAACTCAGAGATGATTGGCCTCCCAAGTGAGACCTCATATGTCGTTCGACATAACGTCTTCGTTCCCTCCATCAGGGAACGAGGGTTACGTACCTAACCGAGACGATCTTTATCCAGTCTTAATAAATAATAACCATAATAACAACATACTGATGCAATTAGGGATTGACCGATATGGATTTTTTAGTGCCGATGCCGATACCAATTTTTTTTCCATCAGCCTTAGCCGATGACCGATACGGGCTGCCCATTTTCTTGAGCCGATATTTGGAGCCGATACTTCTTTTTCTCAATCAATGTACATCATAAAAATGACAAGATGATACCAAATGTAACAAGTCTCAATTTAAAAAAGGAACATTTATTGAACTTAATATGGATGAGTGTACTGCATATGGTTAACTGTGCAAGGGTAAATGACTTTCATCAACATCTACATCACATCAGCCTTGATGATGCATTGCTTGCTGACATGTTATAATCAGGACATCACAAAATGTCCTGACTGTCAACACATTTAAATAATTTAAGAAAAACAATAAACCTGATAAGTAGCCATTGAAATAAAGTGCTTGATTTGTAAGTTAAGACTGCCATGGTTTCAGTTTTTCTACATAAAATAAAATGAGCATGTCTACGTAGGGTTGGGTACCGTTATTTTTTAATAATAAATATTTTTTGGGGGGGAAGGGCAAAATACTTGAAGAATAAATATTTCTTCCTTTTATTCTTGGCAATTTTAAAGAATAACCAATAAAATGGCTAAAGTGAAAGGAGACTCTTCAAATAAAGATTGTGTTGATTACATTACTCCAGTAGGTGGCAAAAATCGTCTGTTATTTTTTTTTCTTCATTTAATCATTCAAGAAGACTCAAGAGATTCATAAAAAAAAAAAAAAAACTGTGAATCAATCCATTAATTAAACAGGAATTTATGAATGAGACTGAATTAATTTTAAACGTGTTTGAATTAATGATTCAAATGAATATTTATTTTTTAAATAGACTGGAACATGTTATTCTGTGTAGTTGTCTGATATATGTAATTTTGATCTCTATTTTAAACAAAACAAAAATGATTTTAAACCAAATAGATTCTCAGTTTATTATGAATTTGGGGCCGTTCACATATCGCTTCTAAAAACGCTCTCTCCTTTTCACAAGTGCTTGCACTCCCGTGGCGTCTGTCGTTGCTATGCAACCATGAACTGCGCTCTCCACAATGACGACGAAGTATAAGCAAAAGATTTCTAGCTCTTTACTACTATATTATGTTAAATACATATATTTATGGAGATGAGAAACAAAATCCTGCCCTGTCCGGCTATGATCAGCTGTTCGGCCAACCTTTGGATGTTATCGTGGAAAGGTCGGTTGTTTTTTGTCACATGACCTGCGTTCGCTTGCGGCATTCTGAAAAGTTTAGATGTTTTCATCTCACCACGGCATAAGCGCCCACCTGGAAAAACGAGCGTGCACCGCATGCACGTCGCAACCGCGTCTCTTCTTTTAAGAGCACACGTCCAAATCTCAGCCAGGTGGTCGCTGAATAAAACTCCTACAAATACCAGGGAATCACAGAACAACGTCGGTCACTCTGCATTATTTATTCCTATGACCAGTGTTCGTAACAGCTGCCGTATGCATACGCATAGCCTACAACTTAGCTATTTGCAGCTCCCTAAATACAATGGCAAGCAGTTATATAGACGAGGCATTCGGCATTCGCGTTTTCCATTTTGACCCACATACTTTCTTAACTGTATAGTTGCACGCACATATAGAGCAACGTGTTTCCACTTTTAAAGTGTATGGCAATATTTCAGCTAAGTAAAACAGTTAAACTATGCTTTGAAAGTTTAAAACTTACCAGAGCAGGCTTCCAGCACTCTGCTAGTGGGGGAGGGGCAGTGTGAACTGCAGCATCTTCAGCAACACAGAGCTGCCTGTGGACACCTGTCTGTAAATAATGCAGAGAAAAAACTATCGGCGAACGCAGCAGCCACGTATCGGCCGATGCCAATACACGTAAAAACCTAAAAAATCGTCCTGATATATCGGACGGCCGATATATAGGTCGATCCCTAGATGCAATGCTATGTTAATGCCGGGAGGGAAAAATGACACCTGGCTGATTTATTTAGCTATACACCAAAACTAACGCAAGAGTATTTTTTTTTAAAGATTGATGGCAGCTATGACACTGCAAGTGACCCATAGTTTTATCAGCTCAAGCCATCCTCCCCTTACTGACAAAGTGAGTGATAGAGAGTGAAAAAAAATGCCTGTGAGACAGAGACACTATATAAGGAACAACAAGAACCTGAAGCCTTTCAAATGGTTTTAAGGTACTTATTATTTTTGTAATTCCATATATTGATGCTTGTGTTGCAAAAAATACATACAGATGTGCCTTGGTTAGGAATATGTACAAAGTTTTAGGAAGCAGGTATGGTATATCATAATTTAATCAATCAAATCTGAATTAAGTTTAAAGGAGCAACATTAACAGGTAGTTTGTTATTAGAGGCGAATCATATCGCTGGATGATTTTTGTGTGCATGTGGAGTTACATTTATTGAATCAGAGAAGGTAAGAGTGCTGAAGGCTAGATGTGAATTTGATTATGCTGCTTCAAAAAACAAATATCTGTTTTACTAATGGTGAAAAGGAAATTAAAAACAGGCAGTGAGAGTGCATTATTTGGAATAATTGAATCCACTTTGGACAACAACTGCTTGAATAAGTAAGTCAACTTATTCAATATAATAGATTTATGCTGTTAGTCTGATTAGTTTCAGACTTGTCTTATTTGCATCTCCCCCTTTTCTGTCTTGTGTGTGTGTGTGTGTGTGTGTTCACAACAGGTGCCACTCAATGAAATGTCCTTTTTTAGTGGTATGCTAATTCATTGGCCATGAGCCATGAGCATTCAGTTTAGCTACTGTAAAACACGATTAGTGGACTGTACTAATGTAATTTAAAGAAAATAATTGCTTTTACTTTTTTACCAGCTTGATTTTACTCATATTGTGTATATCTACTGCTGTGACTTGCTCGGATTAGTTATTAGATTTCCTTTTGAGCAATCTGAAGTTAAAGACCCCATGAAATTGCTTGACAAGCTCTCTGCTCTTTTTGTTTTTTTTGTTTCTGTGTTGACAAATTTCCTACTGGATAAAAAGTTGGTGCTGGACAGTATAGCTAAAAGGTTCAGCTCTAAATCCATCTTTCCACTATCTCTGACAATCACAATTGTCATATTTAATTTTCCTAGTGACAGTCGCATTAAACTTTCAAATTGGTTGCATGCTTGCAATTACTATGGAAAATGAATGAATAATGACTGTATGAACATTTCCACACAAAAGGATCATTGATATGTCTGAGAAAAAAAGAGGATTTTCTAGGGATTACCAACAAAAACACTTATTTATTAACTATTGAATAATTATTTCAAATGTGATTCTTCATAACTGCCCATTTTACAGAAATACTTTTTAATACTGTTTAGTTTAGTGGAAAATTTGAACATTATTTTAGAGACCAATTCTTATAAGCACACATATTACTAGAAGATTGGCTGTTTATTAATACTTAAAACAACACACATATTGATGCCTTATTCTGCATATTCAGCACCTGTTCTGGATATATTAGACACAATGACCACATTTTCAAAAATAAGTTATATTTATTTTTACATTCAAGTTTTCTGAAGGTTCCAAAGCAAAATCACCTAGCAACATTGCTTTTCCTCCAGTTGTTTTATTTATAAGCATTACTATGCTAATAATCACAACATAGCTATTTATTAATTTATATATTTTTTTGTTATAAGAACAGATAAAAAAAAAATATATAAGAAACAAGTTTCTATTTTCTTTTTAATTTTACCTAAACAAAAGCATTCAAGTAAGAAAAAAAGAAAATATTTATCTATTAGATTTATAAGACAAATCGTGTATAAACCTATGCCAAAAGAGGAGAATACATCATTATCTTTCTAAATATGCTAACTCTTCATCGCAACTTCAAAATGAAAGTTTAAACCCTCACTCTAAATTAGAATTTTTCAAAAAATAAACATGGCTGTAGTTTTTCTAGATAAACAAGTGGACAAATATTAAAGATTTGGTGGACATTAGAACTGAATGTTGTTTAGTCAATATTAAACAAGGATTAAATCGCGCTGTAAAGTGTAAAAACTATCATTAAGCCATTTGCGCTCTCTGCAGGCATTTGATATAATACTTAATGTACATTCTGTAAGTTACAGTTATGTTTTATTACATTGTTTACTGTCTTGTTCGGGAAAACCATATGATAACTTGCTTTTGATATTGCCTCATTGTTATTATATATGCATTTTAAGACATTTTTAAGTCTATTGTTTGCTTCAGTCTACTTTTATCACCGCAAAAAAAAAAAAAAATAATAATAATAATTGAAAAAATAATAATTTGTCAATTTACGCTCAAATTGTATATTTATGCATATACATATGACTGGAATACAGCTACCAAACTACACTTCATTGGAAATGAATGGCATCTGGTTTGTCAGTTTGTCATGTTAAAACCATGTTAGCAATAGTTAGAGATGCAATTACTGATTGGAAAAGTAAATGATCCATTAAATCCATCTGTTTTTCAAACCGTTTTATGTGTTTGTTAAAGATTTTACTTTAATAAAACATACTTTCTTAGCTGATTTTCATAAAACACTAGCATATTGTTTAGCTTTAAAGTTAACAGACATGAATTACAAGCCACAAAACTCCCATTTGATTTTGTGGTGTCTTTAAACTGAATAACTGGGTTTTCTTTTCAGTGAGCTCTTATCTTCAACAACATGACACGATTGAACATTGTACTGCTTTTGTCAAATGCACTCTCGTGCAAGAACCAAATCGATAACTGTAGGCCTTAAACTGCCATTGACATACGTCCACTGTTGCATGTGTAGATCAAGTCACCTTCTGTGGCCAGATTGATCATTGAAGGGTAGTGGAATAGCTGTTAAATGGTTTGTAAATCTGTTGTCTGTAGAGCAGGCCTATGTCCTCTGCGGGGCACGTTTCTCCATCGTCAATTACAGGGGCAGTCACCGCGAGACAGGGGAATAGATGCTGCCCATCATTCAGTGTCTAAAAGACTTGCTTATAGAGAGAGATGTGCAGGAACGGAGAACAGAAGAGTCACCAAAGGAAAAAATAAATAAATAAAATAAAACATGATGCCCAACATGGAATATGAAACTGCTGGACTGCAATAAACACAATCTCTGTATTCACCCTCTAATTTCTCTCTTTCTATCTTTTTCTTTTTCCCTATGCCTCACTAATAAAAATCCATTAAGAATGACATTAGTGACCAGGAGCTTCCTCCTGCAACGGTGAGGTAAAAATAACCCAGTTAAGCCATGAGTCAGTCAGATGTGATCAAAAGAGGAAGTTTGATTTATGTCTCTATCAGGTATCTCACTGTCTGTAATGCAGGAGGTGTATTTTTTATTTTTTTTTGCTGATGTCAGTGAATTAGTCTGCAAAGTGAATTTGACAGGGCTAAGAACAAACCCCTGAAGCACACCATTCGTATTTTGAATATTCCTACTATACAGTATACAGTATGCATTAATGTTCTTGTATCTTAATATATTTGTTAACACATTCAACTCTCAGTTTTTAAAAATGGAAATTGTATTAATTGCAGTTATCACAAAGCCCTATTGTAGAATGCTGTGTGAATAACCCATGTTCTCTTTTTTTTTTGTACAGCAATCTTCTAATAGTTGATCCTAGTTTCACGCAACCCTCCTGAAATTCCTAGTTTCCATGTTATTTCACCAGAGTTTCAATCTGACCTGAATCCTAACACGACTGAATTACGTTAGCTCAGTTGGTGACGAAAAGCAGAAGCCCTCAATCTTGTAATCTGGTCTTTAAAGCTTTCAGCCTTCTACAATTGATGGTCTCAACATCAAAGTCCTCTTCAAAGTGAGGCCTTGTAACTGAGTCATTGTTATTAAGGCTAACGGAAAAACCCTCCAATAGTACCAGATGCTGAACACAAGTAGAGAAGAAAGCACTATAATGATAACACTGTTAAATTCAAGTAGCTATTACACAAGTATTAATCTGCATTAATCATCCTATAGAAAAAAAAAAAAAAAAAAAAAACAGTAGTGTATCAGTAGGAAATATCAGCTTACATTTCCGAACATAATTTTTGCCATTAATTGTATTAATCCAGTGAGTTTTTTTTTTTTTTTTTTTGCACAAGAAGTCTGACAGCAGCCAGTGCTCCACACAGAGATCTGATCTCAAAATCATCCAGTGTGTCTGGAATGACATGAAGAAACAGAACAAACTGAGACACTCTAAATCCAGAAGAACTGCAGTGTCTCCAAAACGCTTCAAGAAACCTGCAAAGCTACAGTACTGTGAAAAGTTTTAGGCACTGGTGTAAAAATGCTGTAAAGTGTGGATGCCGTCAAAAATAATGACATGAATAGATTTTATTATTGAACTTCTATTAACTTAAGTAAATTAAATCAACATTTGGTGTGACCACACTATGCGTTAAAAAAAAGCTTTTGTCCTAAGTGCACTTGTGCATTGTTTTGGAGACATTTCCACAGTTCTTCTGGATTTAGTCTGTCTTAGTTTGTTCTTTTTCTTCATGTTATTCCAGACAGACTGGATGATAGTGAGATCAGATCTCTGTGTGGATCACTGGCTGCTGTCAGACTCCTTTTGCAAACAAAAATCTCACTGGATTATTACAATTAATGGGAAAAATTATGTTTGGAAATGTAAACTGATATTTACTACTGACACTACAGCAAAAGATAGAAATAACTGACTTAAAACCATTTTTGTTGGTGAAAATACTAGTGGCCTAAGACTTTTGCACAGTACTGTATATTGACATGATGGGTATTCGCATTAATCTCCCATATTTCCTCCTTAGAAAACCTAGTACCTGTGTGGGGGAGTGCATGTGCTAACCTAAGCATATTTATAGTATATATGTAATCTTCCTTTGAACACACCTATAACCGGAGCTCAAATTAAGGGGCCATATGGGGGGATGACAAATAATAAATAAGGAATACAACAATACCATTATTTATTTATTTATTTATTTATTTATTTTTACCAATCTGATCCGATACTGAAAGTTCTGAGTATCGGTCAATACAGATACCAGCACATTTTAAATCAATGTAGAAATAATGTACTTCTGTGTGTTTACCTAATTGACTCTTGTTTTACGTGTTAAAGACAACGTAACAAATATAGACAATTTAATTGTAATGAAATATAACAAAGAAAAAAATATAATCATAATTTATGAAAATAATACTGTTAAAAACTAGGTAAGGTTATTCTAGAAAAATCCACAATAATTTTATAAAATGTAAACATTTAGTGGAATAACTTTATTGGGGAACAAATAAAAGTGAATAAGTGTAGGACTAAATCTGCTAAAATGTTATATGTTGCTGTTTGTATTGTAGTAAAATACGTTCATGAAAAACAAGTAAATATATTTATATATAAATGTTATACCTACTATAAACTTAAAATAACTAGTTAAAATCTAGTTCATGATATAGTTTTAGAGTAGCTTTCCAAACACTTCTAAGCACAAAGAAATCTCTAATGTGTTTCCTAGATGAAATGTTTCATGTGTGTGTTGGGGTTCTGGTGGGGGGACGTTTAGTGACACTGCTAAATGTCACCAGGTGCATTAGCATTTAGCCGGACTAGCTGCCTGTCAATCCCATTTTATCTTTCCACACCCATTTTATTTTTGACCTCTTGATAAGCCAGGAAGAATGAGTGCTTTATCAGAGGCCAGCCACTCCAAGTGATGAGTAATTACTCATCTTAAGCCAAACACACTGAACACACTCTAATTACAGGCCACACCATCCGCATGTCCCTCACTGCGCCTATGATACTAGGAGTCTGCCTGCCATTTATAGCTCATAGGTCTAATCCGTTGCTTTGAGCAGCATCTGCATTCATTCTCTGAAGGGTCTTTGTCTTAACCCATGCTTTCATTAGTACAGGTGAGCTGTATTCACACTTAAAGTGTATTCCGTTCACAGCATAATCATCTAAAAACTAAACATCATGAGCAATATAATAATTCTGAAAACTGTCAGTCTGCTTTCCTAATCCGTTATCAACAGCCATTATTGAGCAAATCTCATGGTATAAACCTTAAAAGTAACAGAGTTATGCAAATTACTGCTTTGAATTTTTTATTATGCATTTGCCAATAAAACATACTACCATGCCATTTTGGACATGGTACCATGACAATACCAGTATCGTACACAGAAAGAAAGAGAAAGAAAGAAAGAAAGAAAGAAAGAAAGAAAGAAAGAAAGAAAGAAAGAAAGAAAGAAAGAAAGAGAATTGAACTGAATTTAAAAGCACCTACCCTGACATATGGGGATTTACTTGGAGCCAAAATCATCTCTGACTTTAACCTCCATCTCTGACCTGCTCAATTTCTTTTAAGATCAGAGCGAAAGACACTTAAAATACTCTGATTTTGGTCACATAAATAGTGTAAGTGTTAAATATCATTCTAAACTGTTAAGTGTCTACTTTAATACACTGTAACATGATGAATGCTACGAGTCTAAGAATGACAATACCATATTTATTTTTAAAACTTTTCACAAATAGATTTTTATAACTGCTAAATAATAATAATTTGTTTCTCCGATATAAAATGTCCCTTTTTTACAAAGCATACGTGAGTCTGTCGACTACAAAATCATATACTAAAACATCATAGCCTATATGACTACAAAATCATAGTTGGGTTTTCCCAATAATTATTGAAAATAAAGACTTTGACTTCATGACTAAAATGTTTGAAATTAAGTGAAACATTTTGAATATGATAGGCAATTCATTGTATTAACATTTCTTACGGTGCAATTATATTTTCATGCTCTATATAATATAAAACAACAGCCTATATAAAAGTAATATGAGTGTTATTAATACTGCGTTCACAAATAGATTTTTATAACTGCTAAACAATAATAATTATTTTCTCAGATATAAAATGTTCTTTTTTACGATAGTACAAAGCAAGCGTCTGTCTATGACTACAAAATTTATATCAGAGTCAGAATGAGCTTTATTGCCAGGTATGTTTAAACATACAAGGAATTTGTTTTCATGATAGAAGCTTCCTTAGTGCAGCAAAAAAAAAAAAAAATAACAAAAAATAAAAAATAGAACAAGTAAATAAGGAATAACAATATACAAAGTGCATGTGCAGTCTATATTACAATAGACCGTTTTATACGTATAAGTGTAGACTAAGTGTGTGTGTTAGTTAGATAAATAAGTGTATGAGTGTATAAATAGTGCTCAGTGTGTTCCACATTTATTGTCAAGTGTTCATGAGATGGACTGCCTGAGGGAAGAAACTGTCCCTGTGTCTGGCCATTCTAGTGCTCAGAGCTCTGTAGCGTCGATCTGATGGCAACAGTTCAAAGAGGGAGTGTGCTGGATGTGAGGGTTCCAGAGTGATTTTACCAGCCCTTTTGCTCACTCTGGTTGAGTACAGTTATTGGAGAGAAGGGAGGGTTGTACCAATGATTCGCTCAGCAGTTCGGACTACCCTCTGTAGTCTTCTGAAGTCAGATTTGGTAGTTGAGCTTAACCAGACAGTTAGTGAAGTGCAGAGGACGGATTAAATGATGGTGGAGTAGAACTGTTTCAGCAGCTTCTGTGGCAGGTTGAACTCAGCTGACAAAGGAAGTACAACCTCTGCTGGGTCTTTTTAACAATAGAGTCTATGTGAATGTCCCACTTCAGGTCCTGGGAGATGGTGGTGCCCAGGAACCTGAATGACTCCACTGCAGTCACAGTGCTGTTCATGTTGGTGAGTGAGGTGTGTGCAGGGTGGTTTCTGCTGAAGTCCACGATAATATCCACAGTTTTGAGTGTGTTGAGCTCCAGATTGTTAAGACTGCACCAGACAGCCAACTCCTTAACCCATTGTCTTGAATGAGGCTGATGAGTGTGGTGTCATCTGCAAACTTCAGGAGGTTTCTTTAGATGTGCAGTCATTGGTGTAGAGGGAGAAGAGCAGTGGGGAGAGAACACAATCCTGAGGAGCTCCAGTGCTGATCGTATGAGTGCTGGATGTGAGTTTTCCCAGCCTCAATAGCTGCTGCCTGTCTGTCATGAAGCTGTTGATCCACTGACAGACGGAGGTGGGCACGGAGAGCTCAGTTAGTTTGGGCAGGAAGAGGTTTGGAAAGATTGTGTTAAAATTTAAGCTGAAATTCACAAACATCATCCTTTCATAAGTACCTTGTCTGTCTAGATGTTGCAGAACATGATGCAGTCCCATGTTTACTGCATCGTTCACAGACCTGTTTGCACTGTAGGCAAACTGAAGAGGATTCAGCAAGGGTCCAGTGATGTCCTTCAGGTGGGCCAGCACCAGATTTTTAAAAGACTTCATGACCCCAGGCGTTAGAGTCACAGGCCTGTATTCCTTTAGTCCTGTCATTTTGGATTTCTTTGGGATTAGGGTGATGGTAATGCGTTTGAAGCATAAAGGGACTAAGCACAGCTCCAGTGATCTGTTTATACAAGACTTTGTCACCCTTCCTGTAAGCATCATCTTTGGTCTGACAGAGCTGTCTGAGTTTTGCAGTGAACCATGGCTTGTTGTTGGTGTAATTTAGATGAGTCCTGGTAAAAAAACAGAGTGATATGCATTCTTTATTGTGGTGTAACAGTGATTCAGTATATTACAGTCTCTGGTGGAACATGTGATGCAGTTCACAGGAGATATTTGTTATATTAAAGTCCCCAAGAATGATTAAAACAGAGTCTCTGTTTTGTTGTTCTGTCTCTGTGATCTGATCAGCGAGTTTCTGTAAAGCTGGGCTCACTTGTGCTTGCAGAGGAATGTAATCACTCACAAGATTGAACAAGTGAAATTCCCTCGGTGAATAGAACGACTTGCAGTTATTGAAGAGCGCTTCTAGATCGGGACAGCAAATCTTCTTTAACACTGTTACATCTGTACACCATCTTTCGTTGATGTAAAAGCATGTCCTGCCACCGTGTGATTTTCCCGTTGATTCTGTGTCGCGATCGACTCTGAACAGTTAAAAACTCAGATTTAACAGATTTACAGATTTAACACGCTTTCCAGTAGTGTTGTCAAAAGACCCGGTACTTCGGTACCAAGTCGGTACTAAAATTTTTTAAATGTGACGGTACCAGGTTTCTTTAAGTACTGGTAGTACCGAGGTCCCGTTCAAACCCGGTTCAGCGCTATGATTTCCGCGAAGCAGAAAACGAGGATGGAATCTCAAAATCCAGTCATGAAAATGAAACTTACATTTTAATATGGACAGTCATGGAATTTGTCAGAGTTAGCATAAATTAATCAAATCAAATCTTCATATGGACCAGTATCTGTAAATGTTAAGCCGCAAATGTTGCTTGAAATATGAATCCGTGTTCTTCTCTGTGTGAATTAATGAATGGCAGAGACGTGCGGGTTTGTTTACTACATAGACTGAAGCGCATGAAGCTTGCATTATTTTCAGCATCTGAGCTTCAGAGTTCTCTCTCCATCAAGCGATCTTTTCAGTTTCTCACACATGCAAAAGAGAGAGCGAGAGTCTTACCACGCTGAACCGACACGCTATATGTAAACTATTCTTTATTGTCTTTTCCTGTAATGGAGTTAATTTAGAATTATTCATATTCATTTTTGAACAAGCAGAAGACATACCGGTTTCTCCAGTAGTGGGCGGAGCTAATGCGCAAATGGCAATTTCATTGGCTGGCGCTGATTTAGTACCGTCCCTGTTTTGATTTCAGCAAATCAGTTTGACCGAACGCAGACAACGTGATTAATATTCATGAACCCAGCAGCTCATCAATTCATAGTGCATTGGATATACATTAGTATGATAGTAGAATTAGTAGTAGTATTATATTTTAATAATAATTAATATGATCTATTACTATTTTTTTTTTTACAGAAACCATCAATGACCAAAAATATCTTAAGCATCACCACCAGTCTTAAGTTCAGTTAAAATGACAAATATGCATTCATTAGGCCTAAAAGTTAATTTTTACATAAAGGCATAGTGCTAGAAATATTACTTTTATTATTTTTTTAAGAAATAAATCACAATATTTCCATGTTTTAATTTTAATAGAAAATCCCTTTACCAGAAATAAAATGTTTAAATTTCATAAATTAAAAGACAAATTAAATTTGGGTGAAACTTGTTTACTGTTTTGTCATAATTATATAACTTGTAGAAAAACTTTAAACACAATTGTAAATGAGTATAAAAAATGGCATTGGTTTTATTTTTAGTGCTAAAAAGGTTCTCTTACGAGAGCTCTCTCGTACTGCGTCTTAGCTAAGACGCTACGGGAAAAGTCTCTTTTCACGAAATACTGAAGCAAAAAATTATCCTTAATTTTGTATTTTTGTAAAGCGCATTTGCAGCAGTACACAGCCATAGGCGAGACGGCTCGTTCGCTCATTGGCTTGTTCTGCGGCAACTGCACAGCCTATCGAGCGCGGGCTGATGCAACATCAGACCAATAAGGGCGCTTCGCGCCCTTCTTGCCACTTCCCGCCGAAACGGGTGTGGCCCAACCTATAAAAGGAGCTCGAAAAGGCTGACTCACCTGATTTTTCATCTCTTCAGCGAAGCTCACGCATCGCTGGATCACGGAGGAAGCAAGCGCCGTCTGAGAAAGCACATCAGCAGGACGAGCCATTCTGAAGCTGCTGGCATCGCCGCCTTCCATTGCCGTTCCTGCTGCGCTATCCGGCGCCTATATCCTTTCAATCCTGTTATATACAAGCTGTTCTTTATGTGTGTGTGTGTGTTCGCCCTGCGACACACACTCGTAAAAGAGCTCGCGTCTTTTTTAAGATGCCTTCCTGCGGCTCGTCAGAGCCCCACTCAGCGAGGGAGACCGGTACGTCATCTGTGTCTCCTGCCTGGGTGAAGATCATGCAGCGCTCGCTCGCTGACGGCGGATGCCCCCACTGCGAGCTGTTGCCATGGTGACTCTGAGGACTCGCCTGGCCTTTTTCTCTGAGCCTGCATTCTCCGCTGCGCTGAGGCGCCGTAAAAGCATCGCTTCCAGCGGATTCCGGAACCGTCTTCAGCTCAACCGAGCTCGCCGGTTCGCCCTGCTTCACCGGCCCCCCCCTGCATCGCTTCCTGGTGGGCAGCGCCCGCTGTTTGCCGGCGCGTCGTCCGAGGAAGTCGATCTCAGGGCCGCGTCGGGGGAAGAGGACACGCGCTCTCTGCTGGCTTCGGGCAGTGATGGCTGGGCGAGCTCCGAGGATCTCGCGCCTTCTGCTCAGAAGCCCAGCAGACGAGCTGACATCGAGAAGGAGCCGGGGCGAATGCTCGTGTTGGCCGCGATGTGTCTCGGCCGCGAGTGGTTTGCACCAGCGCCCCCCCCTCTCGTTCCCGGCTGGATGGTATTTCCTTTTCGGATGAGCGTACTTCTCAAAGCCCGCCTCATTTCTTCCTGAGCTTCACGAAGAGGTGGCGAAGGCTTGGAACGCTCCATATTCAGCACGAACTCGTTCGTCTGTCTCACTAGCATTCTCCACACTGATGATGCTAAAAACAGGAACTACCACTCACTTCCGCCGGTGGAACAGGCGATAGCGACGCACCTTTGTCCGCCCTCTGCTGGACGGCGGCAAAAGCGGTGTTGCCATCTAAAGCCTCCTGTGTGACGCTGCGTCGGCACTACTAACGATGGCTGCTTCATCGAAGCGCAGGTGTACGAGTTCCGCTGTGGCCGAGCTCTCACCCAAGCGCGCCGCTGTTTCAGTTCCAGGAATTGTCTCAGCGTTTTCTGCAATGCGCAAGCCTGCACAGTTGCCCGCTTGCCTGCACACAAAAGCCGTTATCACAACAGCTTCAGCAACGCAGCTCGAGACCCCCGTTCTCGCTCTACTGGCCGTCGCCCCGCGCCGCGGGGACCGCGGCAGAGGATTACGGTGAGGCCGGGAGCCCCGAAGCCATCCTGGGAAAGCCATCTACGCATGCTGCATGACGCTGCGTCGGCACTACACACGATGGCTGCTTCATCGAAGCGCCGGTGTACGAGTTCCGCTGCGGCCGGGCTGTCACCGAAGCGCGCCGCTGTTTCAGTTTCCAGAGATTGTGACTGTTTCAGCGTTGTTTGCAATGCGCAAGCCTGTACGGTTGCCCGCTTGCCTGCACACGAAAACCGTTATCACGGCTACCCAGATATTTCCCGAAAAAGGTGTAATTTCTGGTGTCCCGGCCACGGCCGATGGTGCTATAAATGTAGTGACGATGCCCACTGCTCAGTGCCCATCTCCGCATATAAGCACAGCCCTTCACACAGGGCTCGCGCCTATAAAAGCGACTCAAGTCGATCACGCGCACTACATAGTTGACGTGCCCACTCCTCAGTGCCCACAATCACTATGTCACACGCGTCATGTGGTTTCTGTAAAAACGAAACCCGTGCACGTTCGTCTGGCCACGGCCGATGGTGCTATAAATGTAGTGACGATGCCCACTCCTCAGTGCCCATCTCCACATGTAAGCATAGCCCTGCACACAGGGCCTGCGCCCATAATGTCGACTCAAGTCGGTCGCGCACACTGCATAGTAAACGTGCCCACCCCTCAGTGCCCACAATTACTATGTCACACACGTCATGTGGTTTCTGTAAAAACGAAACCCGTGCATGCTCGTCCGGCCACGGCCGATGGTGCTATAAATGCAGTGACGATGCCCACTACCCAGTGCCCATCTCCACATGTAAGCACAGCCCTGCACACAGGGCTAGCGCACATAAGATCGACACAGATCGGTCGAGCGCGCCGCATAGTAAACGTGCCCACTTCCCAGTGCCCACATACACTATGTCACATACGGCGCGGGGCTTCTGTAAAAATGAGACCCGTGCACGTACATTCTGCACAGGCAGACAGCGAGTTGAAAGTGGTAAAAGTGCACACATGCAGCCCACGGTTACTCGCAGATATATCGAGTCCCACGGGACCCGCTCAGCCTCCCTCCAGTCGGTTAAGCGCCGGAACGGGGTCGAGGAAGAGCGATCTGCCCGCTGTGATCAGCGCGCTCCCCGCCTCAGATGCGCAGCACACTCGAGCGCCGCCGTTGCCCAGTCAACAGAGCGCGTTTCGCATCCAGCCCTTAGCCATTCATGCAGATGCATGGTCAGTGCTTCCAGGGGTTTCGGATTGGGTGCTAGGCATTATAAAGAGAGGCTACTCGCTACAGTTTTCTCGACGCCCACCGTGCTTTTCAGCGCGCGTCGAAACTACGGTCAAAACAGAAGTAGCACACATACTTCGGGCCGAAATATCAAAACTGTTGAGCAAAGGGGCTGTAGAGCCTGTGTCTCAAAGCGAGGGGGGGCTGTACAGCAGATACTTTCTGGTGCCCAAGAGAGACGGGGGTCTCCGGCCCATACTGGATCTAAGACAGCTGAACGGGCATTGATGAAACACAGTTTCAAAATGTTCACGACCAGGAAGCTCCTCGCGCAGATTCGCAGAGGGGACTGGTTCATGTCAATAGATCTGAAGGACGCATATTTTCAAATACAGATAGCGTCAAACCACAGGCGATATTTGAGATTCGCCTTCGAGGGCCAGGCATACCAGTTTGCAGTCCTGCCATTCGGCTTGTCCGTAGCTCCTCGTACGCTTACGAGGTGCATGGATGCAGCGCTCGCTCCTCTTAGACTCAGAGGCACACGAGTGCTGAATTATTTGGACGACTGGCTGGTTCTGGCCCGATCATGAGCGGAGCTCATGGACCACAGAGCCGTTTTACTCGATCACCTCGAGAAGCTCGGCCTCAGTGTCAATTGGGTGAAGAGTTCGCTGAACCCCAGTCAGACGATCCTGTTTCTGGGTATAGTTCTGAACTCGTGTTCCATGACAGCGCGGCTGTCACCACAGCGCGCGATGGGCATTCAGCGTGCAGCGAGTTCTTTCCGCTGTGGCGCGACTGTGTCGCTCAAACACTGTCAAAAGATGCTGTGTTTCATGGCCTCAGCATCTCCGGTTCTGCGGCTGGGCCTGCTCCGCATGCGCCCCCTGCAGTTCTGGCTGAAGGCTCGGGTGCCGCGCAGAGCGTGGGCGTCTGGCCGGCTGCATTTCAAGGTCGATCAGAGCTGTGTTGCGGCTCTAGCACCTTGGACAGCGAACGGCTGGTACCGATCAGGTGTAAGCCTGGGGACTTCCCCGAGTGTGAAAATGGTGTCGACGGACGCCTCCACTTCGGGATGGGGAGCGCTGCTCGAAGGCAGACCGTCCTTTGGCCTATGGTCAGAACGGGAAAAGCTCCATCATATCAACTGCCTGGAAATGCTGGCAGTGGAGAATGCGCTGACGCGCTTTTGTCCCCATATCAAGGATCACCACGTCGTAGTCCGTTCGGACAACATGTCCGTGGTGTCCTACATAAATCGCCAGGGCGGTCTCGGGTCCCGAAACCTGTACAGGCTGACGGAACGCCTCCTGATTTGGGCTCAACGCAACGTGCGCTCGCTGAGAGCGGTGCATGTGCCTGGACTGCAGAATCTGGGTCCAGACAGGCTGTCCAGAGGCAATGTCCCTACGGGAGAATGGTCTCTACACCCGCAAACAGTTCGGCTGTTGTGGGAGAGATTTGGCATGGCGGAGGTGGACCTCTTTGCGTCCCTCGAAAACGCTCACTGCCCCACATTCTTTTCCAAGAACGAAAGCGCGCTGTCACGGAAATGGCCGTGCTGCCCGCTTTATGCGTTCCCTCCCGTCTCCCTCCTTCCGCAGGTGATAGAACGGGTGAGAGAAACGAGATGTTCAATACTGCTTGTGGCACCTCTTTGGAAGAACCATCCATGGTTCCCAGATTTGATGCAATTAGCAGATGTCGCCCCATGGCCGGTACCGTTGAGGAGAGATCTCCTCTCGCAGGCCAGGGGCTCGATTTGGCACCCTCGACCGGAGTTGTGGTCCCTCCATGTATGGGCACTCAACGGTTACCCGCTGATCTCGCAGGGGGAGTGCTAAATACCATCACTCAGGCTAGAGCTCCGTCGACACGACGTCTGTATGCCTCGAAGTGGTCGGTGTTCTCCAGCTGGTGCACAGCTCGAGGTTATTCACCCCTTAGTTGTGAGGTGACGGAGGTCCTCTCCTTCCTACAGGAGCTGTTGGATAAGGGCAGAGCCCCATCCACGCTCAAAGTTTATGTGGCGGCCATCGCGGCGTTTTCTGAAACGGCGTCCGGTCAGTCAATAGGAAGGAACGATTTAGTCATCCGGTTCCTCAGAGGAGCTAGGAGGCTGAATCCTCCCAGACATCCGTCAGTCCCTATGTGGGACCTCGCGGCGGTTTTGGAGGCCTTGAAGGGTCCCCCTTTTGAGCCTATCCAATCGGTTAGCCTTCAGCATCTGTCGTTCAAGACAGTATTCTTGTTGGCTCTCGCTTCTGTGAAGCGCGTGGGTGATTTGCACGCGCTCTCGGTGAGCCAGTCGTGCTTGGAGTTTGGGCCCAATGACTCAAGGGTCATACTCAAACCTAGGCACGGTTATGTGCCGAAATCCCTCAACACACCGTTTCGGGCTCAGGTTATTGCCCTGTCTGCCCTGCCGGTGTCAGGGGAGGATGGAGACTCAAGTCTTCTTTGCCCTGTCAGGGTTTTAAGAGCTTATGTGTCTCGCTCTGCTGCCTCTCGGCAGACGGAGCAGCTATTTGTCTCGTTCGGTGGACGTTCCAAAGGAATGGCTGTTTCGAGACAGACTCTATCCAGATGGATAGTTGACGCCATAGCGTTAGCTTACGCTTCCAGGGGCCTTCAGTGCCCGTTGGGCGTCAGAGCACACTCCACAAGAGGCGTCGCCTCGTCGTGGGCGTGGTCTACTGGGATCTCCTTGCAGGATATATGTATGGCGGCGGGTTGGGCCTCGCCGTCTACATTTATCAGGTTCTATAACCTGGAGGTTCCCGCCTTGCAAGCAAGGCTGCTGTCGGTATAGAAGAATCAGGGCCCTGAGGGGAATTCTGAATTCATGAGCGCTAGGCGCTGCCGACTGTTATATGGGCAGTATTGCGTAAGACCCGCATTGCCACATTGGTCAGGCCTTGCCTCGGCTGTGTGATGTCATATTGCCGCATCTACGGATGCTGCTAGATATGGGACGGAGGGTTTTTCCCCCTTTTTTCTGTCCCGGACTCTCTGTGAGTCCCTCAGGTGACTGTGCACTGTAAATCCTGGGCGTTGCTTCAGGTTTATCGGTGTGTGATCCCTGCGCGCACGGCGTTTTACATCGGGTTCCCGTAGCGTCTTAGCTAAGACGCAGTACGAGAGAGCTCTCGTAAGAGAACGTACTCGGTTACTAAACGTAACCTCGGTTCTCTCTAGAAGAGCGAACGAGTACTGCGTTCTCTGCCGTGCGTACGATTCACTCTGGTTCGCTTCGGCGATGAAATAAATCAGGTGAGTCAGCCTTTTCGAGCTCCTTTTATAGGTTGGGCCACACCCGTTTCGGCGGGAAGTGGCAAGAAGGGCGCGAAGCGCCCTTATTGGTCTGATGTTGCATCAGCCCGCGCTCGATAGGCTGTGCAGTTGCCGCAGAACAAGCCAATGAGCGAACGAGCCGTCTCGCCTATGGCTGTGTACTGCTGCAAATGCGCTTTACAAAAATACAAAATTAAGGATAATTTTTTGCTTCAGTATTTCGTGAAAAGAGACTTTTCCCGTAGCGTCTTAGCTAAGACGCAGTACTCGTTCGCTCTTCTAGAGAGAACCGAGGTTACGTTTAGTAACCGAGTACGTTTTTTTTTTTTAATTAGCATATTTTTGTGTTTTGCTTTGGTACCGAAATTGGTACCGAGAACCGTGGATTTTCACTGGTATCGGTACCGAATACTGAAATTTTGGTACCGTGACAACACTACTTTCCAGTATGGTGTCATTCAACCAGGTTTCTGTGAAACACAGGGCAGCAGAGTGTGAGAAATTCTTATTTGTCTGGGAGAGCAGAAGGAGTTTGTCCGTTTTGTTGGGTAGAGAGTGGAGGTTCGCCAGATGGATGCTAAGCAATGTCGTTCGAAATCTTCTTGGGGTGAATTATGTCTTATTCCTCTCAGCGTGAAGAAAACAGTAAAACAAAAACTTGAAGAACAGTCTCACTGTTTTGTTTTCTGTGGTATGGACATTTACAGAGCGGGAGCTTCACGTGGAACATTATAATATTTATAACGCGTTAAGTGCATGGGTGTGGTCGCATTAGATATAATGAAGGGAGACGTGAAAGACGGACATCTCGTTGTTTTCATATGGATTACTTTATTACAGAATATTTGTAGACATGTCAAACTTTCTATAGATATGTCTATCATGTCTCTTTGTTAAGTATTTGCCGAGTTATTTCATTTTAATGACATGTTTCTAAATGAAGATCACCACAGACAAAGGCTGCAGACAACACACTTTGTTTGTTTTCTTTATTTTGTAAGTGCACAAAGTTTTGTTTATATTATGTGTGTATACAAATGAAAGTAGACCCTTTACAGATTGCATTGATGTATTGCTCTTATCTATACGATCAAAACTGAAAGTGTAATTTAAGTTCTTTTCAGGGTTATCAGGAGAAGATGCCTCAAAACACGTATACAAGTGAATCGACTCCAGAGGGTTAAAGGGCTGTTCCAGGAGGGGCTGTCATGAGGAGCATGAGTTCCAAAAACCAGGTCCAGGAGGGCCAGTGCAGCTTCTTGAGCTCCCCCAGGATGTGAACAGCATGCAGCGACTTGCACCGCATTTGACTAAAGAGAAGGAGATGGCAGGTGAGTTGAGATAGTTGAGGATCCTGAGCCCACTTTCTGTAATGGGGCAAGGGCACCCTCCATGGCTTTTGTAAAGACATGGGGGAAAGGGAAAGCCCGAAGGGCAGTACCTTGTACTCCCGGGCTGCCATCAAAGTCATGACAACACAGCTGAACCTGGGAGGTAAACTGGCGAACTGAATCGCGTAGTCAAATGGTGTAAATGAATGCCAAAGTCAGTCATCGAGTGAAGCTTCTGCATCAACCTTGGGTCGGTACTTCCCTTGTACATTTTAGTACCTTGGCTTGGTGTACTTGTACGATAGCCATGGCATGTAGTGCAGAGGTGGCTTGGCCCACAGCACTGCAAGCTTTTGCCACGAGAGCGACCTCTCTCCCCACCTGGGGAATGTCAACATACCCCCTAGCCACCCCATCATCATGGTTGCGGGCATCGGGGAGGCAGATGAGCAGCTTCCGGATGAAAAGGGGCTTACCATGATTTCATTAGCTCCTCGTGCACTTGCGGGAAGAAGAAAGGTACCGGGGGAGGGCCTGGTCATGAGTCACAGACCTTTCGGAGGAACCAATCATCACGCCGCGAGGGATAAGCACTGAGAGATGTGCACGCCTCCAGCCCGATGCTCCAGTCGGCCCAGGAATGCATGGCCGTAAACTCTGGGTCTGATTCAGCAGTGGCTACAACACCCAAGAGGGCAGCCCTGCCGAATTTTCATCCTCAGAGGACAATTGCCCTTCCCACAATGCTGCTAAAGACATCTTATCCTCTATCAGAAAAAAAAAAAAAACTGGGCACGCCATAAGATGGCACAGCAGAATCTCTGGGGAACCTCACTGAACAGTTGCTGCAGGAGTAGTGAAAGGTCCGTGGGGACTGGCTCGATGGAAAGGCTCTCACTGTAACCCTCATATCGTCCAGAGCACTAGCCGATGGTTCTCTGCTCATAGCAGAGAAACCAGCGCGAATAGTGATGGAGGGAGCTCCTCCCATATCCGTGAGGAGAGAGAGACGCGATCGCAGCGCTGCCATGGTCACATGCTACCAGTAAATGCATGAACCATTCACAAATGCAGCTTCAGCTTGCTGGATGCCCAGACACTGAAGACAACCATCGTGTCTGTCGACAGAGGATAGGAAACGACTACATCCATGAGGAAATGGCCGGAATGGTGTCTTTAAAATGACGCAACAATATGCTGTATATAATAATAATACTGTTATAATATTAATACAGTAATAATATTACTGTTTTCTAATATGAATAGATTAGATCCCTGAAGTTGCAAAGACTAAAGTGTCAAACCCAAAGAGATATTCTTTATAAAAGTTAACTCCTCTTCCTTCTAGTGATGGAGGGAGCTCCTCCCATATCCGTGAGGAGAGAGAGACGCGATCGCAGCGCTGCCATGGTCACATGCTACCAGTAAATGCATGAACCATTCACAAATGCAGCTTCAGCTTGCTGGATGCCCAGACACTGAAGACAACCATCGTGTCTGTCGACAGAGGATAGGAAACGACTACATCCATGAGGAAATGGCCGGAATGGTGTCTTTAAAATGACGCAACAATATGCTGTATATAATAATAATACTGTTATAATATTAATACAGTAATAATATTACTGTTTTCTAATATGAATAGATTAGATCCCTGAAGTTGCAAAGACTAAAGTGTCAAACCCAAAGAGATATTCTTTATAAAAGTTAACTCCTCTTCCTTCTAAAACACCTCATTTAAAGGGTCATTCCACCCGTGGAGACATGAATGTGTATTGAAAGTGGGTCATATATGTAGTAGAATAGTATCATTTTTATTTTATTTTGGTCCCTCTGGGCCTATAAAAGGCGGAAAATAACTTTTTAGAGCTTGTGGACTGTAGACAACAATCCCCATAGTGCATTGCAATGCTCAGCTCCGCAGGCCACTCCCACTACTCCGCCCATCAATGTGGATTATAGTTGAGCTCTCCTCCACGCTACCGATTGTAAATTATTTGGCACAATTTGTTGTGAAGAGTTATTTTGCGACCCAATTAATGTTTTTGTGACAAAATGGTGTGCATAGTACCGGGATGTTGTTCAAGAACAAGGAAAAGTATTCATAGATTCCCGAAAGATACGGACTTGTGCAAAAAGTGGCTACGGGCTAACGTTATCAATAACCCTAAGTTCGGTGAGGACACAACACTTGAAGCACTAAAAAATCAGACGGTGTGCAGTTTACATTTCAAGCCCGAAGATTATGCGCCTAACCCCCTAGGATTGAAGAGACCCGCGCTTTTGAAAAACGCAATTCCTTTAGTATTTTCCTTGCCAGACGACGACGAAAAGCCAGGAACGTCGGGAACCACCAGCTCTAGCAGCACTAAACGCATTTGCCTGGAGGTAATGTTATTTCTGACTAGACTCTATTAGCAGCTAGTGGCTACTGAGAACACACACTGACATAGTCGTCTGCTGTAAAGAAACACATCTCCTATGATTTTTCTGTTTACGAACTAAATATCTTGTATGTTTTGCTCGCTTGTTGTTTTAATGTGTCTGCCTCAGGAACTAACGTTACACTTGTCAAGAAATGAGTAAGTAAAGTTAGTATGTAACGTAATAATGTAACGTTAGACACTTAGCTAAAAGTTATATATAAGTTTGCTATTATCGATGTAAATCAACCATGTTTTACTGTGTTAGTTTGACGCTTTTCATGTTTTTTTAGCTGCTCGTCGCTGTACTGTGGCTCATAAAGGTAGCCATGAACATCCGTTTCTAACATAACTTCGTCTAAATCAAAATCCTCCCCAATGCATCCGTCTGAAAAATCAGTATTTTCCTCCATATTTTCCTCCAAGTTTCTCCCGGTGAAATCAAACGCACGGGCACTGATGTGTGATAGGTCTGTTAGCGCATTAGGTACAACCCCCTATGGGCAGGCTACTTGTGCTTGTAGTCTTTACAGAAATCCACCCTTTTTACACTTCCTCCTACAATGACGTCAAATGACGATTTTTGCGTCATTGAAGGAGGAAGTGAAAAAGGTAAATAGTGGATTTCTCTCGTCTCAGGGGAAAATGAGAGAATGTTGCAAAACCATTCAATAGTATGACTGGTTTTCTAACAATGGACCTCTTAATGCAAATGGGTGGAGTGACCCTTTAAACATGCCCACACATGTATTCATCACCTGAGTGGGAAGATTTGCATAACACCACCCAAATGTTGAAAAGAAAGAAGGTATAACTTTGATTCTTGCTGTAGTGTTGCTGGCGCCACTGAATTATGCCCCATTGGATGTTACAAATGCCTAATTCGTAATTGGTTTTATTGTGTTTGTTTCATCGCACCGGCCCGAGACACGGCATCACAGTAGAACACAATAGAAAAAAAAAAACAGGCAAGCACGCAGCGAGGCACAACAATACACACAAAGTTGTAACAAAGAAAGAAAGAATGAAAGAAAGCAAAATAAATGTTTACTTAGAAATTGCTAGTAAATTTAATAATTAATTGCGAGTAACAATGTAATAAAGGAAGGATAAGATATTGCAAGTAACACATCAAATTAAAAGTGAAATTTTGAAGTGAAAACCTTGTTATTATTGTTATTTTTTCAATATAGTTTGTCTTTTTAGTATATGGGTATAGTAGCCATTTCATTTATAAAATTATCATGGTACAACCTTTTATGGGGGCAATGTTACATGGAGTACTATGTAAATACATGGATTTGTTTTACCATCGTACTCATAACTTTTTTGAAAGAGTTATCACACACTACATAGTAGAAATAATCGAGAGATTCATGGTGTACCTCAGGGGTGTGTTCTCGGTCCTGCCAACTTTGCAGATACTATTTCAGTGGATAACAGAGATAGTTTAGTAAATGACATGGCATGGCATGGCAAATGACATGGGTTATATTAAATGATTGACTGATTTTCCCAGATGGATGATAAAATCCTTGGAGGTGGAATATTTTATTATTGTCGCATATACAATATGCATATCATTGTTGGTGTTTTTTGTACTATTCACTTCTTCAACTTATTTAAATTTTTCAGTTATATAAATTTTGAATGTTGCAAGGACTTTAATGATATTTTGAAATAAAGCATATGTTATGTTAATTTAATAGTCCTCTAACCTCTAATTTTTTCATGAAGGATGTTTGCTTCCTTTCAGACAGCTTTGATTCCCAGTGGTTAACTAGTACAATAAACATTTACATATACACACACATTTTAACCACCATTGTATTTACTTGGGATCAGACAGTGTGTCAACAGTGGTTTGTAGGGAATGTGGGTACAGTGCTATCTTGAAGTGGATTTTTTTTTTCTGGTGGCATTAGGTGGCGTATTGAGTGGCATGGCAAAGAGAGGTTAACAGAGGTGGGTAGTAACGAGTTACATTTACTTCGTTACATTTACTTGAGTAATTTTTTGGGGTAACGAATACTTTTCGGAGTATATTTAAAGATGGGTACTTTATACTCTTACTTGAGTAAATTTTGGGGGGAAAATCTGTACTTTTACTTCGTTACTGTGGGCGACACTCCTCTCGTTACTTTATCTTAATGCTATAATGCTTCAGTTTATTCCAAACGCACCGTCTACTTTTCTCTGGGCAATGAGCGATGCCCATTCGCGAATGATTCATTCTTTTGAGTCAATTCTGTTCAAAGGCTTGATCAAACCAATTGGCAAACGAGTGAATTGGTTCATGAATCAGTTTGAATGAGTCGTTCAGTTCCCTGCCGCACGCGCTGAGCGTCTGAAGTGGTTCACTCGGAGTTGTAACGTTTAAGAACAGAAAGAGCGTTGAAAACGTGGCTGGAACTGCACTGAATTGAAATCTGCAAAGGTTATTATTTGCTAGCGATGGAGATCCTTATTAGATGAACACCGCGTGTGCTGTCTACTGTTTAACAGGTAATAACTTTGGCTACATTCGATTACAGTACACGATACCACTGTGACATTAGTTTGTTGTACGTGTGGTGTGTGGCTTATAACAGAGGGGAGTCAAGTTGAATGCAGCTTCCAAAAGACAAAAAATAGCCGATTAAGATTTTATTAATTTTAATACAATCACACTGGTGCAAGTACGTTCAGCGAGTCATATTATCAGCTGCTAAATTCAGATCTGTGATTGCTTGCTGGCGCTTAGCCAGAGATAGATGTGTTTATACAGCGCTGCGCATTATAACAAATCACACATGATTCTTTTGAGCTTATTAAAGCATTGGCCAATCAGAGGCGTTCAAATGAGTCATCGCTAAAATGCCGGTGCTTCCTTCACTCGCTCACTGACTGAATACCTCTTTCTGGCGAATTCTCTCGCAGGAACAACAAAGTGCAGATGTGTGTACGAATCTTTAATTAAGATATTGATTTCACAGTGTTAACAGTTTCAGTGATTTTAATGGGAGTTTCTGAGAGTGATTGAAATCTAGACTGTCAGTGAAAATTATCTTTAATAATGTAAATGTTATTTGCTCTCTTTCTGAACAATGAAAGATTAGTAGCAATATTTATATCACATTAACTTTCAATGTTAAATTCACATTTAATATAAAGTCAGTCGTATTAAAAATATGTTATGGCATGACACCTATATCTGTTACTTAAGTAAACAGACAGGGTTTTATAATAAATTACATAAATTGGAGTAAAGGCTGATGAAATATATACATTTATACACGCACACATACATTACATACATTTTATCTATATATCTAAATAAAAATAGGCTCAGTATATATGACCCAAAGTAACTAGTAACTAACTACTTGAGTAGATTTTTTATCCGATACTCTTTTACTCTTACTCAAGTAACTATTCAAGACTAGTACTTTTACTTTTACTTGAGTAAATATTTCTAGAAGTACTTTTACTTTTACTTGAGTACAGTTTTTGGGTACTCTACCCACCTCTGGAGGTTAATTATGTTTTTGTGTGTGTGATGAAGTGGCGGATGTAAAACTATTGCATTATGTTAAGCTCTTTAAACAGATAACCACTGTGTCTATCTACCTTGGGGAGCTTGTAAGATGATCTGGCACAGTTAGCATAACTTATCGGTTTTCGCAGCTATTTAGTATTGTTTAATTTCAACAGCTTTTAATATTGCACCTCTTTTTGTCTTTACTAATTAAAATAATACATCCATATTAACCTAATCACTTAGAGGAAGTGAATAGAACAAAGGCAGTATTACCCATGAGGTTTCATAGATTTCAGATTTCATTTAGTTGTATTGCCAGCAGGCAGCAGTGAATGTATATGTATATCATTTTGACATTAAGCTTTGACATGTGCTTGTCCTTTGAACAAGTAAATCAGTCATTCACTTGCCCGAGTAAAAAAGTTACTTGACCGGGGGAAAAAAGGTGTTTTTTTAGTTTGTTTGTTTTTTTGGCACAGATGTAATTTATTCTGAATTACAAAATAGAAATAGTCTCATCAATACTAATCACTATTACTTTAATCAGCATATTTGTGATATTTGCCTTGAATTGCCTAAAGTTCTATAAAATCAATATCACATTTGCTATCGTGCTGAAAGTTGGGAAAATATGACTCTTGGTTGTGTGATCTTACATGTATTATATAGAATATTTATCTTTTTTTTTCAACCGCAATGTTTGTTCATGATCTACTATTTAATCCTATTATTATTCTTCTGAGCCAAATTTTAAACAATATCTCCTCCTAGAGCTTTCAAACTAGAACCACCAAACTCGGGTCAGACCTTCAGACTGGTCTGACTCAGGTTGCTATATCTTTTCTAACTGATCCGGCTTATGGTTTTCCTAAACCAGACTACCAAGGCCACCTTAAATCCCATAGACTTTCATTGAGGGGGTACAAACTTTTACAAAATAAGACTTATAATGTATTTAAGCTGTCTACTACCATAGCAAACCTTAAGAACTCTCTACTGAGAATACAGCTAAAACCAGCCTAGGCTGATCAGTTGTTTTGCTAGTCTCCCAAGCTGGTTTTTAAGTGGTTTTGACCACTCACGCTGGTCTTAGCTGGGTTTTAGCTGTTTTTTACTGAGTCCACTGGTTTTAGCTGGTTTTGGCCGGATTAGCATAGAAACATGCTAACAACATGCTAGTTAGTAATCAGACTAGAAACATGCCTTTGTGGCCTTATGTGGTCTTAGCTGGTTTTAGCTGGTTTTCTTTACTGAATAAACTGGTTTTAGCTAGTTTAGTATTCATTCGATTCACATGACGTCACTGTAGCTTTGCGCCGCCATCTTTGCGACCGACGGTCTGAATATGCCTGCAATATGTTGTGCGGTTGGCTGCAACAACAGCCGAAAGAGGAACCCCGAATTGTTATTCTATTATATACCTAAATAAAAGGATAGAAGGAAGAAGTGGTTAGCTGCCATTCGAAGAGATCACTGGACACCCACATCTCACTCCTTACTATGCAATGAACACTTCGTGTCAGGTAAATTAAGCCTTCAGCCCATGTGATGCGTTTGTGTTGTATTATTTGCTATTTGTATTTAGGTGATTATAAGCCGAAGCCGTTTTCATATGTTTTGTGTGCAAAGGCAAGCGTGAATTTAAAATAATGAAAACCAGCCAGGACGGCCAGGACAGGGCGTTAAAACAGGACATGTCCTGGGAAAACAGGACGTTTGGTCACCCTAGATTAATGACAGCTAGCCATGTGCCGGCCCGTGGCTACCAGCTGTTAGCCACTTAGCTAGCTAACAACTCACTACCTAGTTAGAGCAAACTACCACCAAAATCATACATTTGAAATTTTATAATACCTACATTTCCCATGATTAAATATAAATCCTTGGTGGCCAGGTGCCGCACTTTCACGTTTTTCACCCATCCAGCCACAGCATATTGATACGCATCTGTACTCTTGAAAGCCTTCAAGCGATCCCCACTGTATGGGGAGGGGTTATGTACAAGATATATATATATATATATCATGGAAGGCCAATTTGGGCAGTCTGGGGCAGATAATAATGGACAAAAGAAAACTGGGGGTAACAAATAAGGATCGGAGCCTAAAATAGAAATTTTCTACAGGTATCTCTGTCTCTCTCTCTCATTCAAATGGGCAGTTTGGGCGGCCATACCGGGCGAGTCGGTCGCAAATATGGCGGCGTTCTATTTGTAGTGACGTAGGTGGCATCTTTGAATAGAAAAATTTTAATAACATGCAAGTTACTTGTTAATCAGGTTAGAAACATGTTTTTAACATGGTTTTAAAGTAGTTTTGGCCACTGTCAGCTGGTCTTAGCTGGTTTCTATCTGAATCAACTGGTTTTACCTGGATTAGCATTGAAACATGCTAGTCACTTTACTAATCATGCTAGCAACATGCTAGTAACTTTGCTAATCATGTTAGCGAAATGCTAGTTGCATGCTAATCATGCTAGCAACAACCTAGTCTCATTCTAATCATGCTAAAAACATGTTAGCGACATACTAACAAAATGCTAATCATGTTAGAAACATGTTAGAAACATGTTAGCAACATGATAGAATCATGTTAATCATGCTAGAAACATGCTAACAACATGCTAATCATGCTAGAAACATGCTACCAACATGCTAATCATGTTAGCAACATGCTAGCAACATGATAATTATGCTAGGAACATGCTAGCAAACATGCTAATCATGCTAGCGACATGCTAGTGACATACTAGCAACATGCTACTCATGCAAGAAACATGATAGCAACATACTAATCATGCTAACAACATGCTAGCAACATGATAATTATGCTAGGAACATGCTAGCAAACATGCTAATCATGCTAGCGACATGCTAGTGACATACTAGCAACATGCTACTCATGCAAGAAACATGATAGCAACATACTAATCATGCTAACAACATGCTAGCAACATGCTAATCATGCTAGGAATATGCTAGTGACATGCTAGCAACATGCAAATCATGCTAGAAACATGCTAACAACATGCTAAACATGCTAGAAACATGGTAACAACATGTTAATCATGTTAGCAACATGCTAACGACATGTTAACAACATGCTAATCATGGTAGCAACGTGCTAATCATGTTAGAAACATGCTATCAACATGTTAATTATGCTAGAAACATTTTAGCAACATGCTAATGATGCTAGCAACAATGCTAGCGACATGCTAGCAACATGCTAATAATGCTAGAAACATGCTAGCAACATGCTAATCATGCTAGGAACATGCTAGTAACATGCTAGTGACATGCCAGTCACTTGCTAATCATGCTACAAACATGCTAACAACATGTTAATCACTTGCTAATCATGCTAGAAACATGCTATCAACATGCTAATAATGCTAAAAACATGCTAGCAATATGCTAATCATGCTAGCGACATGCTAGCAATATGCTAATCATGCTAGCAACATGCTAATCATGCTAGGAACATGCTAGTAACATGCTAGTGACATGCCAGTCACTTGCTAATCATGCTACAAATATGCTAGCGACATGTTAATCACTTGCTAATCATGCTAGAAACATGCTAGCAACATGCTAATAATGCTAGAGACATGCTATCCACATGCTAATCATGCTAGAAACATGCTAGTGACATACTAGCAACATGCTAATCATGCTAGAAACATGCTAACAACATGATAATCATGCTATAAACATGCTAGCAACATACTAGGAACATGCAAAAATGCTAGAAACATGCTAGCAACATACTAGAAACATGCAGGCTAACAACTTGCTAATCATGCTAGTGACATGCTAACCACATGCTAATCATGCTAGAAACATGCTAGCGACATGCTAATCATGCTAGAAACATGCTAGCAACATGTTAATCACGTTAGAAACATGCTAGCAACATGCTAATAATGCTATGAAACATGATAGTAACATGCTAGCGACATGCTCGTCACTTGCTAATCATGCTACAAAAATGCTAGCGACATGCTAGCGACATGCTAGTCACCTGTTAATCATGCTAGCAAACATGCTAGCAACTTTGCTAATCATGCTAATGACATGGTAGTCACTTGCTTTTAATGCTAGCAATATGTTAATCACTTTCTTTTTTAAACTTCTTAACTTTTCAAACTTTTAAATCTTTTTAAACTTTTCAAACTTTCTAAATTTTTCAAATTTTCTGGCAAGGCTTTTTCAAGCCAACTTAAAGTTTGACCACAAACTTTACTATCTAGTTGTTTCTTTTTGTGTGCTGTTATGCTTTTAGTTTTAATTTCTCCGCGAGTCAGACAGGCTGCACGAGCCTCAACTGACGCTACCTTGATACTTTAAATACAATATCCATTATTAGTCTAAGTTTACACTGAAAGTAATAAAATTAGAATCAATTGGGCCAAAGTGTCCGTGCTGCCCTAGTTATTGTTTGTTATAAAAATTTTGATCAGGTTACTTGTCCAGTCGGGCAAGTACAATTCTCTTTCACTTGCCCCATCACAAAATCCATTTGTCCCGGACAAGCGTTAATGTTGAGCCCTGTACATATATATATATATATATATATAGTTTGTAATGCATAATAATAAAAATATTAATGAATAGTGTTTTTTAATTATTTTTATTTGTTTACATTTTTTTTGTAGATGTAAGCCTATAGCAGTTTTGTATGTGTAAAAGAGATAGGGAGGGAGAGGAAGAGAAAGGCAAGTCTAGCTGTCAAGTGACTGCTTTTGAAGTTGTTAATTAAACCTGCAACCATCTGGTTGCTCGATGATCTACAAAGGAAAATCTCAGCAATGAGTGAGATAAGTGGACCGACTGCATGAATAAATAAACAAACGGATGAATAAACAAATGAAGTGGATGGATACCCACTCTTAGTTCTTTTGTTTTTGTGAAGGAGAAACATGAAACCTCATTAGTGCAATTTCCGTCTTCTGTCTTACCTTGGAGATATTTATTCTTTGTGTTTTTGTGAGTGCAGGTATGCATTTGTTTAAATGCCTTTTGATTAAAAAAAAAAAAAAAATATATATATATATATATATATATATATATATATATATATATATATATATATATATATATATATATATTATAATTATATATATATAATTATTATTATTATTATTATTATTAAGAGGTGTTATTATAACAGTATAGAGTCTTATATGTACTTTATACTACCTTATAGTGTTAATTAAATCTACATATTTGCACATTGAGTGTCATTTTATGATATATGTATTATTTATAGCCTCACATATTAGATTTTTAATATAGACAGTCTTTTTTGCCTCTGTATTAATTGTATTTTTATTTACTACTTGTATTGCGATGTTGCACAGGGAGAGTAAATAAATAAGACTTAACCCTCATGAATATTCATGAGCGAGGTTCCACTCATGGATTTTTCTTTTTATTAAATACCCACACACTATGTTCATGAAGTGTAATCTGGACAGGGATTATGAAAACCTTCAGAATGATAATATTAATGCTGACACAGAAATCCCTGGAAAACGCTAAAGCTGAAGAAAAGAATGTTGAGTGCCAATGAGAGACTGCTGTGTGATTGTGTCGTCTTTTTGTCTTTTATTTTATTGTGCAATAAGATACATTTTTGCTGTATTATTATTTTAAGAGGTGCCTAACGTTATGTTTCAATAAATGTGAAGAACAATGAATATCTTATTAAATATTTGTGGTTGCTGGTGAAAATTGCTGCTTTGGTCTCTCTGCAATAATTCCTTGGTCCCTTGTCATTAGTTTGTTGTCATAGTTACGTTATCTAAATTAAATATTTGACTAAGATATGACCAGTAATTGACCCAATATGACAGCCAGGCCAGGATGATAGATATTTAGAGATTATACAGTTTGTGGTGAATGGCTCATAACCGTGCACAGTTAAAGCAATAATTGGGAAAATTATTTTATTTGTAAAACATAAAATGTTTCGTTTGTTCATTCATTCGTTCATTCATTCATTGTATAATTTGTTTTTGCCAAACAGATTTGGAATATAATGAAGGTCATTCATTTTGGGCCATTCTATTATATAATATAATACACTCACTGGCCACTTTTTTAGGTACACCTGTTCAGTTGCTTGGTAACACAAATTGGTAATCAGCCAATCACATGGCTGCAACTCAATGCATTTAGGCATCTAGATGTGGTGAAGTCGACTTACTGAAGTTCAAACCGAGCATCAGAATGGGGAATAAAGGGAATTTAAGTAACTTTGAACGTGGAATGGTTGTTGGTGCCAGACGGGGTGGTCTGAGTATTTCAAAAACTGCTGAACAGTTCAGGCAGTAGTTAAACGCCATAGCATACCTGAGTATTGTTGCTGACCATGTCCATCCCTTTATGACTACATTGTACCCATCTTCTGATGGCTACTTCCAGCAGGATAATGCACTACATCACAAAGCTCAAATCATCTCATACTGGTTTCTTGAACATGACAATGAGTTCACTTTACTCAAATGGCCTCCACAGTCACCAGATCTCAATCCAATAGAGCAGCTTTGGGATGTGGTGAAATGGGAGATTGGCATCATGAATGTGCAGCCAACAAATCTGCAGCAACTGCGTGATGCTACCATGTCAATATGGACCAAAATCTCTGAGGAATGTTTCCAACACCATGTTGAATCTATGCTACAAAGAAAACCAGTCAGTATCTGGTGTGACCATCATTTGCCTCACTCAGTGCAACACATACTTTCACATAGAGTTGATCAGGTTGTTGATTGTGGCCCGTGGAATGTTGGTTCACTCCTTTTCAATGGCTGTGCGAAGTTGCTGGATATTGGCAGGAACTGGAACACGCTGTCGTATACGCCGATCCAGAGCATCCCAAACATGCTCAATGAGTGGCATGTCAGGTTAGTATGCTGGCCATGCAAGAACTGGGATGTTTTCAGCTTCCAGGAATTGTGTACAGATCCTTGCAACATGGGGCCATGCATTATCATGCTGCAACATGAGGTGATGGTGGTGGATGAATGGCACAACAATGGGCCTCAGGATCTCGTCACGGTATCTAGGTGCATTCAAAATGCTATCAATAAAATGCACCTGTGTTCGTTGTCCATAACATATGCCTGTCCATACCATAACCCCACCACCACCATGGACCACTTGATCCAACACAATGCATTACTGTAAAAACTAGCTAATCAATGGAAGTTGTGCAACAGAGTAGGGCAGACAGAAAATTGCAAGCACAGTTGCTTTTTGGGAAACACACCCCTGGTCAAGAGCTGTAGTTCCACTGAAAAGTGGAACTTAGTTGGCTAACAGTGCTTAAAAGGGATAGTACACCCCAATTAAATTACTCACCCTCATATCGTTCCAAACATGTAAGACCTTTGTTCATCTTTGGAACATAAATTAAGATATTTTTGATGAAATCTGAGAGCTCTCTGACGCTGCATAGACAGCAATGTAACTGAAATGGTCCCAGACCCAGAAACATAGTAAAGACATTGGTAAAATAGTCCCTGTGACATCAGTGACTCAACTGCAATTTTGCAAAGCTACGAGAATACTTTTTGTGTGCAAAAAATAAATAAAAATAATAACTATTTGGCAATTCATCTCCCCTGAGCAGTGTTGGGGGTAATGCATTACAAGTAACGCGAGTTACGTAATCAGAACTTTTTTTTTTCATACTTTTTTCAAGTAACTAGTAAAGTAACGCATTACTTTTTAATTTACAAGAAAATATCTGAGTTACTTTTTCAAAAAAGTAACGCCAGTTACTTTGTATTCCCATTTTTTGACTGACAAGCCTCCTGTTCCCATATTGGGAGAAATCGGAAGTATGGAGGCGTTGTGTGCGCTGTGTGAACATGTTACTGTAGTTCTAGACTAAATGTGAATGTGCATTAATTCATCCCACTCACAAAAAAACAAAAAACAAAACAGATTTAGTATTAATCAAAATTAATCAAAACAGTGAAATGCAAACTCAGAATATGACGCAAACCTGCAATAACTAAATATATTAAATAACACAAATGTATCTATTCCCATTTTATTAACAGTGTCTTTGCTGCTGACCTTTAATGATCCAGTTCAACCATACTAATAATTAAAAAATGACTTTAGTTAAACTAACAATTGTGCTTCATTGTTTTTTTTTTATTGCTGAAGAGTGTTGAACCTTCTTCTCCTGTGTTCTACTGTACAGACGTGAATTTACTTTTCCTTCAGCCTGAGGTTTATTCATTACACTTTTTGGTGTGAAAGGGCTTTTACATTTGCTATAAATAGAACTTCTTATATTAAAAACAATCAAGCCCTGTTCATATTTAAAAAGTAACGTGAAAGTAGCGCAAAAGTAATGTAACACATTACTTTCCATAAAAAGTAACTAAGTAACGTATTTAGTTACTTTTTTAGGGAGTAACGCAATATTGTAAGGCATTACTTTTAAAAGTAACTTTCCCCAACACTGCCCCTGAGGTACTGTCTTATGCCATTTTGGAGTGTACCATGACACTTTCTCCTAAACATAATAAACTTAAGCGTTGTTTACATTCAAGGAAAAGCACACATGTGTTGTCTATGCAGGGTCAGAGTGCTATTTATTTCATAAAAAATATCAAATTATTTGGAATTATAGGTTTGGAACGACATGAGGGTGAGTAATTAATGACAGAATTGTCTTTTTTTGGGGGGGGGGGGGCTTTCCCTTTAAAACAATGTTTTTAATTGTTTTATTTGTTATTATTGTTATTATTATTATTCAGGAAGTAACCAGAAACATCTAGCAGCATGACACACAGAGCAATTCCTGAGTTCACTTGAGCAATATATGGAGCTAAATAGATCTGAAGAACTGGAATATAAACTGTTCCTGTGACCAAACGGTTAAAAAGACTTCACTACCATGAAGCAGAGTTCCTTTTGATGGTCACCTTTTTGGGAGTTGCTCTACTGTTGCTTTTAAGGAACAATTAATTTCTACATTTTTCATCATGTTTTTATTTCCGTTAGAATTCTGTCCAGTTACCCCTTGTTTTCTTTTCAATCTTTTTCAATCATGTCTGCATCCATCCACAAATCCATCCATTCCACCATTCTTCCTGTAGCTCTCTATTTTTCAGTGGTGCTATTCTTTTCTGTGTGACACTTTGATTTCCATTCCTTTATTGACCCTCTGCCCATCAGCGTCCTCCTACACACTGAACAAACACACACACTCAGGCGTCGTTTTAAGCGCTTCCCACAGGTCTCACATATTTCATATCAGATCACAATGGTGATGTACAACAGCAGCGAGTCCCCGGTGCATTAAGTGCAAAGAGAGTGCGACCTCAATATCCTCCTGAAATAACAACACACATTTAATATGGTCAAGGACCAAGGACTGGTTGAATTTATATGAGAGCGCTTTCACTTTGCTTATCGATTTCTGTGTCTACTCAAACGCATACGTGTGTCAAATATGTTGCTTTTGACCTATAACCTCAAAATTCTTGTGGATAAGAGCTTGCATTTGTCTGTATATCTTGTATCTCTCTCTGAAACTGGTGGCACCTTCTTTGCTCGGGGCTCTAGATGGCAGCCATGTTGGATTAGGGAGCCATTTTTAATTATCAGCTTCTTTCAATTTTTTTTCAATTCCATCCTTATCAGCTCTCTCTTTCTCTCTCTCTCATCACTCTTCTTCTTTTTCATTTTTTATCTTCCACTTTCCTTTGAATCAGTTTCTTTTAGCTCTTTCCTTTCATTAATGGGTGCTCCTTCTCCAATGTTTGCTTTTGGCCATGCAGACTTTAATTAAATAAACTTAAAACCATGTCCACCAGTTTACAGTTTGTACAGTATTTATAAAAGCTTGTGATCAGTGAGATTTTTTAATTGTTCACAAAGGCTGAATTTATTTCATCAACTTTTTTTAAAAGCAGAGATGAGATATTTTAAGTTATAATTTCAGTTCAATATAACTAATATATTTATTTATGCAGAAATCTATTCCTGTGACTACAAAACTAAAATGTCAACAGCCGTTTACAGCCAACAACACTTACGGACAATTTGATGCTTCTTTGCTAAATAAACGAAACAATTTAATTAAGAAATGAAATAAAGAAATCTTCTTAGCTTCAAAATTTCCAATCGTATGATTAACAGCAGAGAATTAAATTCTAATGTTGTAATTTTTTTCTTGTTTTTAATTCATCTCAAACCATATTTTTTGTTTCTTTGTTTTTCCCAAAACACCTACATATTTTTTACATATTTGTCAATTACCATCAGTTTAATTCCTCTTTGTTAAATATATTAAATCCTTTATTTTAAAAATGAAATGATATGGTACCAGCAGAGCAATAGTCAAATTTAGTAATTCTTCATGTTGTTTTCCTAATTGTTTACATTCATATTAATGGTGACCCAGAAAGCATGATTTCTATCATGTATTTCAGTCTTCATACTGCGAGATGGTTGTGTTTGGCAGCTGTTTAAATGGCCAGTCTTTTCCATTTGCTGTTCTGTCAGCTGTTTGTTTGCCACAAATCCACAACGTAAGATATTTGCACAGAAAACAGAACTGAAGGGGTGCTGTTCTTCTGAAATCGATTCCCTCTCTCTTCTTAAAGCCTCTTCGAAACAAGTCATTCCCTTTGGTAAAGTCGCTGGCTACAGAGTTTGTTGTTTGCTATGTATCATAGGGGATCAAACTCGAAATAGAACGTTGACAGTCACACACTTGCACTTTACATGTGAACACTTAAAACACACACAGACTTAAGAGTGTGTTTACACAATGGGCACAGTTCAGTGCAAAGCATTATATGATATCAACAGAGTAATCCCAGTATCTGTATTGTCTTAATATTTACTATATATATATATATATATATATATATATATACACACACACATTACTCACAAAAAGTTAAGGATTTTCATCTTTAGGGTGAAATTTCAGAATGCATGTAAAATGCACTATAACCTTTACAGGTGAACTTAATTTGACCTTCTCTAAACTTTTGAATGCACATGTCCAACTGTTAAATGTTTCAGTACTTATTGCATAACATGCTGTTCTCCAACGAGGTGATTAACTGCAAAAATCAAGTGACTGATCCCTGAATTGACCACTAAAAGTTCTGATTTAATGACAATTTGTATTTAAACAGTCCTCTTCATCATGCTGTTCACATTTTGACATCATCAGACCAAGACGACACCTAACAATTTATCAACAGTACCTAGCCATTGCGAAGCCTCAAAGGGGAATTGCCACTAGCTATGTTTCCATACACTTATTTTTATGCGCATTTTGGATTATCGCATAAAAAAAACTGCTGGATGGAAATTCCAAGATGCGAATGAATTCTAAAAATGCACATAAAAAATGTATGCGCACAATTGAGTAGGATAAACGTTTTATCCGATAAGAAAAAATGTTCATAAACTACAATGGAAACACATTTACCGAATACCAAATTCCACCAAGCGCTTTGAAAAAGTCATGTGACTTTACACTATGAGACGGGATAACTTGACTAACCAGTGGACCGATCTCGTTCACAGCATCTATATGTTGTTTTGGTCATTCTGAAATGCCTGAGGAGAGTCTGTCATCAAAGTATTTCTGTATTACTGTCTTACATGACTGCGTTACCAAATAGCAGGCATGTACAGCTAAAACCATTGACTGCATTTATTGTGTTACGTCTGCTCTCTCTGAAGCGCAAGTAATTTATTACATATGACAATTATTATTCTTACTGGCTAGTTTTCTTAGAGATATATATTCAGTAGAGCCATTTTGTCAGGAAATGATGATTTTGTTCTCTATGACTCATTAGATGGAAACGGTACTTTATTCGCAAATGTTTTATGCGATATTCCAGTTTTGTGCATAAGTTAAATTTGCATCTTTTGATAGAAACATAGCTACTGAGCTTAGAGTGTCACAGAGATTCATCAGCAGGCTGCAACAGAGACACAGAGAGACTGGAAGAGTCACAGAAAGGCATAGAAGTGGATGTCATTTGGTCACATCCCATGCTGATGATCCCTTCATTATGAACAGTGCCCTGCGGAACTGGATTATGAAAGTCACTCAACTCCAGGCACGTTTAAGGGAAGACTGTCACGCCAGACCATCCGAAAACACTTCCATCAGTATGGTCTGCACCACCAGGCACAGGCATCATTGTCAGGGAGCATTTGCGCTGGACGAGGAAACAGTTGGCCTCAGTGCTGTTCTCTGATGAAAATCGATTCACAATAAGCAGAAATGATGGCCGCCAACGCTGTTGGAGATGTCAAGGAGAATTCTATGCATCAGCCACTGTTGTCTGGGTGTTACAATCTGGGCAGGTGTGCCTTGTTAATACAGAAGTGTCCTACACCTTGTGAATGGTACCGTGACAAGCGAATACTACTTGGAAAACAGCAATAATCCAGTCATTATGCCTCTGCATGAGCAACATTGGCCTGATTTCATCTTCATGGACGACAAAGCCTCAGCTCATTGAGATCGCATCATCAGGGAAAGGCTGCTGGAGGCTGGGGTACTTCTAATTGAGTGCCTGCACTTTCTGCAGACCTGAATCCCATAGAAAACCTATGGGATCAGCTGAGTTGTTGTGTAGAGGGTCGTAACCCTGCACCTTAGAACCTCAATGATCTGTGGGCAGCCCTTCAAGAAGAGTGGAATGCCATGCCTTAACAGATAATAAGTCGACTTGTGTACAGCATGAGACGTCGTTGTCAAGCTGTAATAGATGCTCAAGGACACATGACAAGTTATATTGATGTTGACTTTATTGTTGTGGTACTGTATACCCACCACTGTTCATAGCTTTTCTGTCAGTAAATACTTTGAGATTGAGAAATTACCATTGCATTCTACTTAAATGCCCTTGACATAATATCACATTTTCCATAAATTCCGACCGAAAGTAGAATATCCCTAATTTTTTGAGAGTAGTGTATTACTTGCTAGATGCTAACATGCTGTCACTTTAAGATTGCAATAAGGACCATGCCTTTGGTATTAAGACGCAATTTCATGGTAGAAGTTTGTCTTAGTATTGGCTCACTGTCTTACTACTGTACATTATCAGAAGTGTGTACTTTCCCTCTGGTGAATTCATTCTTCTGGTGTGCAATAAAATTTCTTTTTTTATGATTTATTCTGTTCTCACATCCTCCTGGGAAGTCCCTACTTATGAGTTAGGAAGTCATAATTACAACGTGATGTCTGTTTTAAGTGATTTTGGTAGGAATAAAATGAATGTGTTGAGCAATTTCACATTTCTTTTGCCTTTTTTTTTCACTTGCTGACAAAGACAGGAAGCTTTTTTCTGACACTAATGCAACAAAATGAAGAGAAAAGGATAAGCATTAGGTGTGTAATTGATGCTTTTTTCAATTTTATCATTCTTGTACTGCTACAGAGAATGATGAGAAATGTCCCTTTATGTTTTACAAGCTTATTAACAAGTTTTAAGCTTGATTAACTGGCTGAATTTAAAGATTTTCTTCTGAGCTTAAGTGTTATTCTTTATTGACAATACATAAAACACATGCAAACTAAGTTGTTCATTCAAGAATAACAATGAAAATATATGCCACTGATCTTTAATGGCTTCCTAATTATTGATTGATTGTTTGATTTTTAAAGTTATTATTATTATTGTATTTTGTTGTTGTTGTTGTTACTGAAGATAATAACAGTTGAATGTATTTATTTATTTATTTATGTGTTCATTCAAGAATAACAATGAAAATATATGCCACAGATCTTTAATGGCTTCCTAATTAATGATTGTTAGATTTTTAAAGTTATTATTATTGTATTTTGTTGTTGTTGTTGTTACTGAAGATAATAACAGTTAAATGTTTTTATTTATTTATTGTTGGTTTTGTTACTGTATTTATTTATTTATTGTTGCATTATTATAATTGTAAATAACAAATAAATGTTTATTATTTATAAAAATAAAAAACTGTTTCAGGTAATTTTATATATTAATAATTCTATATATAAGTAGACCAACATCATGGCAACATTCAGGGGTGCTTTAAAGATGATGGTACAACTGATTAGTCATTCACTTAAAGAAACATATCAGAAAACCCAAATTTTTGCCATTACAGAAAACCTTACATATGCAGAAACTTGTGAGTATTTGTTGTCACCTGGTTGTGTGTAGCATGTGTGAAAAGTGCTTTTGTGGAGAGTCTTGTGGGTAGTATGTAAATTAGGGTTTCACTAGGCTATTCAAATAGACAAGTTGTAGGTATCAGGTACCATTAGCTACCATTAGCTTCCCACTAGGAGAGCCCTCTACTTTCAAACAATTACAGCTCCAAAAATCACCTGACCTGGCTCAAACCTCTGCTAGCTTCTCATTTGGTGTTAAATAAATAAATATATATATATATATATATATATATATATATATATATATATATATATAATTTTTTTTTTTTTTTTTCCCCAAATTTTTTATTTTAGCAAGAAAAGGTCAGATACTAAAGCTGTGATACAACAGGCTTTGCTTGATGTGGGTTTCCCAATTGGCAGTTTCTAGTGTAGGACCTGTAACCGCAGTTATTGCGAGGCCTATTGGACATCTGTCTGCTTTATGGCTGCCACAGCTGTCAGTCAGTAGGCCCTGTGTAGGCAAGGTCAATCCCAAGAGACCACAAATGGAAATGGCCGTTTGAAGTACAATCATTTTGACTAGTGCCTACTTTAGTAAACTGTTATATTAGTTCAGGAATACACACATATACAGACTACTGTGTATGTATGCTAGCTGTCAATGTTGTAATTCATTTATGTTCATATATTTCTCAGTTTGGCATTTGGTTTTAAATTGAACATGTTGGAATGTTATTGCATATATGTTTATGCAAAGTAAACAGTCTCTGTAATTTTAATAAAGGCAATGACATTTAAAAAGAGTTCTGTATTAGCTGAAGCTACAGTAGGAGAGAAGAGAGAAGTTTTAATAACCAGATATGTTTTGATGTTCATGCAGATTAGTGTGATGTTTGAAATATGCATCTATATTTTATTGGTTTATCATGTGGCGAGTTAGGAAACGCACACGTTTCTTCAAAAAGATGTTGATGTTTTAAATCTAGAAATGAAAACCTCTGAGAGAAAGGAAAGAAACTTAAAGGGAGTGATTACTGTGGTTTGCAAAAATAGTGTGTTCATTACTCCCTCACTTAAAAAAAAACAAAAACTGTTATGGTAAATTAAAACCTGCTAAAAAATAGTACATATACAGTACATATACTTGTTGAAACATAACATAATACAATGCTAACATTGGTTTATGCTGGCCAATGCTGTGTCCCAACTGGTGGATTTGATTACTATTTGTGGACATGCAAAGTGCCATTGCTTACATCCGTTTGCAATTTGCCCAAATATGAATATACATCACCTCAACATGTACCTTAATGCCATTCCAAATCTGTGTGAGTTTCTTTCCTTATGGAACAAGGATGTCCTTGCTGTTCTTTTCCATACAATCAAAATGGATAGTGACCAAGGCTGTCTAAAGTCCAAAAAGCACAAAAGAGAATGAATAAATACATACATACATACATGCAAACATACTGATACTCTGCCAACATTTCTGTTAATTACAGAATGGTGCTGTATATTGGTGCATGTATATACTTGTAATAACCATATATTTCATTACGTTGTATATGTTTATATACATGCTAAGTTCTATCATGAAACTCTAGGTGGCGCAAGCTGATGGGTCGTTAACTGATGATATTCACAGCATTAAACTACTTGGCACAAGCTGATTGGTTCATGTTGTACACATAGATGACACTGAACTTGTAATGTGGAGTCAGAGACGTTCAGATCCAATGTCCGTATTTATTTGTAGAGTGGTCAGACAGGCAGAAATCAGAAACAGCATTAAGAATGTCAAGGGATATCCAGAATCGAAAACAGAAATGTGCAGAATTCGGGGCAGGTAGCAGAGAATCAGTCGGTATACACAATCAATGATCAAACACGAAAGGAACAAACACAGGGAAAACGCTCGGAAATGCCAGACAGAACTAAACAAGACTTCGCAATGTGAGTGTGGATGAGTGCAACCTTTATAGTGTCACTGATAGGAAACAGGTGTGGTTCATTAATGAGTTCCTAGCCAGGGGTTTATGGGAAATTAAATTCAGGGTATAGTGTGTCGTGAAAGTCAAAGAAATGGATGAGCAGTGACCGGATCATGACAGAACTCAAGACTCAAAATTACTGCACCTGGTCTTATGGAAAAATAAGGTGGATAACTTGTGCACTATATGTTCTGAAACCATAAAATAGCCTTTTTTAAGAATCAAATGGCACTTTTCCACTGCATGGTACGGCACGGTACAGTTCACTTTTGATGAGTTTTCTACTGGGTACAGTACCTGGTATCTGGTACTTTTTTAGTACCACTTTGGTTGAGGTTCCAATTAAACGTACTGTTACCAAAACGTGACGTGTAAACTCTGCTGATCACGGATTGGCCGTAGAGAATCGTAACTACCTACATCAGTGAACAAACACAAAAGAACTTCTAGATTTAAAACAACACAGCCAGCAAAAGAACACAACTGTTTTAAATGAGCGCACCTTTTTTAACAATTCAAAAATGGCTGTTTCATTGTATGTTGAGGAAGTACCAGTGTTCCTCTCGTTGATAGCAGAGGAGTGTATCCAGTGAGAGCTTGATAGGGTGACAAAGACTGAGTTTATCACGATTTGTGGCAGTAGAGGCAGCACAACTATAACGACATGTGAATAATCCCGCCCCCTCTCTCCTTATGCTGTTTGTTTCTTTCAGGCTTCCATTCGTGATGACTCTAGTTCACCTTTCTCAACTGTGGCGGAAGTTAAACTGCAGTGTTCTGTAGCCCTATCAGCGTCCCCCAATCCGTGGCAGCACTCCCATGAGGGCCCCGGGCCAGCATCGATCGCACAGGTCAGAGGTCACTCGTGCGGGACTTGTAAGCTGGAGGCTACTTGCAGCTTAAAGGTGATGTTAAACACAATATCGATCCAACATCCCTCCCTGATAGAGAGAAAAATGAAAGAAAGAATGAGCAAAAGAAAGGCACAAATGAGAGAGAAGAATAGAAGAAGCAAGATAAATGGAGATAAGGAATGAGCTGAGATGAAAGAGTAGAATGAGAACTGGAGAACTAATTTGGTGACAAGAGAAAAATATAGAATATAGATTACAGGGAAAGAATGATAAATAGCGAAGAAATGACATTTCAGTGTTAAGTATCAAATCCAGAGCCTTACAAAAAATATTCTGGTATAAGGACTGGGCAGTATGAGGTTTATACAACCATTATACATACAACAACAAAAACAATCATAGTTGTTGTTATTATTATTATTTTTACTATATCATTTGGTAACTTTATTTAAAGGTGTCCTTGTTACATGTACTTACCATTATAATAACAATAAATTATGCATAATTGCATGCAAGTAACCCCAAGCCAAAACCTAATCCTAACCATATAGTAGGTACATGTAATTTATTAATATTACTCACTACATAAATGCATAATTACACTGTAACAATGACACCTTAAAATAAAGTGTAACCTAAAATGTAAGGGATATTGTACTTACAATGCATATAGAAAGTCTTCATGCCCCTTTATTGTTTTCACATTTTCTTATGTTGTGCTATTATGTTAAACTGCTATAAATTACCTTTGAAACAGTATGTTTCCTCATAAATCTACACCCTACTTACCATAATGACAAAGCCAAGATTGGATTTATCACAACTTTGCAAATGTATTAAAAAGAAAACACTGAAAAAAAATGACATTGCACAAGTCTTCATACCCTTAAATGAAAACTTAGGTGAAGCACTTTGGCAACAATTACAGCCTCAGGTTTTTTGGGTATTATGCAACAAGCTTTGCACGTCTGCATTTTTTTCTTTTCTTTTTTTTTTCACGTACTGCTATTCTTCTCTTTAGATAATCTCAAGCTCTGTCAGGTTGGCTGGGGACCATCGGTGGACAGCTATTTATAGGTTTCTCCAAAGATATCTGATTTGTTCCAAGTCCCAGCTCTGGCAAAGTTGAACCACAATGTTCATAGAGTCATCCCTAAGCCACTGCTGCATTGTCTTGGCTGTGTGCATAGGATGATTGTCATGTTGGAAGGTGAACTTTCAACCCAGTCTGAGGTTCTGAGCACTCTGAACCAGGTTTTCATTAAGGATAGCTCTGTAATTAGCTGCATTCAGCTTTCTGTCTCCTCTGATCACTTTCCCAGTCCCTGCCGCTGATAAAACCCCCACTGTCGTTTCCATGCTTCACTGTTGGGATGGTGATAAGTGGTGCTTGGTTTCCCTCAGACATGAATAAGGAATTGAGGTTCATCAGACCAGAAAATCTTGTTTTTGCTTTGTCGTCATAGTGACTGCGGTGTAGATTTATATGAAAAAAAAAAAACAACAATTTAAAGCAGTTAAACATAATAATGCATCATAACCAAATGCGAAAAAAAAAAAATCAAGGGGTATGAATACTTTCTGTAGGCACTGTACACATATTATACCATAGTGATGGTATCAGGTTATCACATCCACTTTGCTTTTAAATTACATTTTGATTTCCATATTGTTAATGTGGTCCATCATGCATGTAACATTACCAATGATTTTTCATATTTCAGACAGAACACAATTTGTGAGCATATTTGTCTGACAGCTCAAAAGTGGCAGCTAAGCTCTTATAAACATTCTCAGCTCTACATGCTGCAGTTCCAGCTTTGACTCATAGAGAGTGCTAATGCTACAGTCACTGTGACATTGTCAAATTGTTGTATTGAGAGTGAGGAGTTGTCGTCATAGCACAGAGCCCCTGATAGCGTGTCCTACCATCATGGCCGACCAGCCCAGACCCCTCCCAAATCAACCCAAATCGGCACGTGATTCCTCACTCTCAATATGGTTAATTACAACTTACAAAGCCAGGTGTGTGTGTGTGTGTGCGGAAGTTTTCACACCTAGGGTCTGCCTGAGTAAATCCTGTCACATGACTAGCTAAAAAGAAAGCACAGTGAAGTCTATTGTTTTGAGGTGTTGGCAGTTTGGAGCTTAATTATATGGGTAGGAGCTGAATGCAGAGCATGTGGCATTAAGATGATATTGTGGTGTGTGTGTGTGTGTGTGTGTGTGTGTGTGTGTTAAAGTCTGCTCCATCCATCATTAAAAGGACTCTCTGGTGTAGAACTCACATCAGCGTTCGCCTTATAAGAGATAGCTGTCTTCATTTCAACATTAACTTTTCCAATATTTCCACTTATGAAATGTGGCTATAGGAGATATACTCTCAGTGGAGTGTTAATTTGTGTGTGTGTCTGTCTGTGCTCAGCAATTTGTAGAGTGGTTTGTGTTTCTAGAGACTGTGAAGACAGTTATGTGCTCTCTCCTCATTACACGAGTCCAACTCCATTTGCAGCTCTCCTCTTGTTCTCTCCTCTCCTTAGTTTTTTCTCTTTTATACTTTCATGTTATTTCTCCTTCTCCTCTCCTCTCCTCTCCTCTCCTCTCCGTCTGCCTACAGTGATCTCGTCCCACTCTGTTCTGTCTTCAGATGCTTTAAAAGTCTCTCACTCACACACAGCAGTCCAGAAAGCATGAATATTTTCATGCACATGCTCATAGACTCTGTTCTCACACAGTGCATGCTTTTCACAACTGTGTGTTTGTGTGCTTATATGTGTGTGTGTGTGTGTGTGTGTGTGTGTATTTCTGTCCATATGTGGGAGGGATCAAGATCCTCAGGAAGAATGCTCTTATTCGCAGTGTAATCTTACACACAGCGGTTGCCTCTGGTTCCACAGGTGAGTGTATTATAAAAGAACAGTGTCCCACTGTGGAATGTCTGGTTTAGGAACTGCTCTGGTTATGCACCGTCATAGTATAAAAGATGTGTGTGTGTGCCCACTAAATACTGTGAAATATGCCTTTGTTTCCCTGAAACTTTTGCATTTTTCATGGATAGGTCAGAAATATGTTTTTAATCTTTACAGAATAAAAACCCTTTTTGTTTGTCCGCTTCAGGCAAGCATTTTTATTTTGGTGTCTCTCTCTCTCTCTCTGTCTCTGTGTGTGTGCTTATCTGCGTCTGCTTCAGCCCTCGGTCCCCATTGAGACATTTTTTTTCCTAGTTACAAATGGTTATTGAGATAAGATTACTCACCTGTAATGTGAGTATAATTAAACCCCTGGTTGTTTCCTGAGGGCCGGCAGAGATTCCTTACTCAGTGGAGAGAAAGAAACAAACCCCTCCCCCAGGGGCCTTTAAATGGCATTCAACCATTTAAAAGAAAACACTACTGGATCTTTCATTTTTGCCCATTCTAACAGTCTTTAACACTCAGTAAATGCTTTTGGACACTCAAGACGTGTTTTTGTTTGGTTTTTGCAAGGTCGATGACTCAATGTCAGCTGTCCTGTAGCCTCTCAGTCCCTCACAGTTACACATACAGACCAATAACATTATGTCAGGGGAAGCTTTAAATTCTAATGAAGGGAAAATCCTACCTTTTCTGTTGTCTTCTTTTTAAAGCAATTCAAAAGTTGCACTAGATCCAATTTAAAATTAGCAAGAAAAAAAAGACATAAAATCAAGAATAAAATGGGAAATCAGAAAATATTTACTTAAAAAATAATGGAGAGCAGCATAATATTGTTCTCATTTTATCTGTTAACATTGTTTTTTAACTTAAAAGTGTATTCAACAGTTCTCGCCTTGGTATCAGAATTAATATTGCGAAACAAATACTGATATTGACTGCTGAAATGTTGGTATTCTGATAATAATATTTTGACGGGCATTGACCAAGCCATAATTTAGAGAACCGTCTGCCTAAAATTTCTCTTTGTCTTTCTATCTTTCTCTCTGCCCCAGTTGCTCCCACTCATCTGTCCTTTGCCATCGATACCTTATGAAATACAGTGCTGTTTATATTCACTCAGCACCCAACATGAGCGCACTGAAAGACATATTGATTTTTAAAGAGTGTGTGTGTGTGTGTTTAAGAGCTAAGCAGTATCTTAGGCACAATCACAACCCCCTACTGACACCGACAAACTGGCCTTGGCACACAACATTTCAAGCAATGAGAGAATGAGAAAAAAGAATCAAGTCTGATCTTTAAAAGATGTTGATGGAAGAGGAAGGATTTGCTGCTTGTTAAAGAGGCATTTAAAGAAAAGAGTTACAGTCGCTGTACGGGATATAAAGAAACAGGATCAGACAGATGGATAGAACGAGTGAGAGAAGGGTTGTTAATGTGATGAATGCCATGTCCAGGCTACTGGGATGAAGAAGAGACACGCTAGTATGTGGCATTTGGTTCACTCTTTCTCCTTGTTGCCTATTTCATTAGTTATTGTCGTTGACCCACCTTATTTACAACGTGATTTCTTTGGAACTCTTGTCTGTGGAATGCTGTTGATTACCACACACAATTATTTTGATTCGCCCTCGATATAAATGTAAAAAAAATGTATATCAAATTATTACAAATAGTTTCTAAATCAGCATTTTAAATGAATCATGTGAACCAATGATTCAAAGGGCTGTTCATTAAGAGAGAGAGAGAGGAAAAATTACATGATTCCTGAATGAATCAGCTGTTTGAACCTTAAAAGTCTTTAACCTCAAAAAAGTTTTTATTTTTATTTTTTTTTCCTTTCTGCTTTTAACCCTTGTGGGTTGTTGGGGACGTTTTCGTGAACTAGGGGGTAAAGTTGAGTCTTATTTTGGCCACAACTTTCTCTGTGTTTGAGCTAATGGAATGATTTTTGGTGACAAATCTTATATTGACCCATATTTTGGGAAAATGCTTTGAAATTTTTCAAAAACTCAACGGTACACTGTGGGCAAATTCACTACCCTTTCGGGATGTTTGTGGATGAAAACATCCACTAAATTAAACTGCTGTAAAAATGTATCAGATAAATATTTTTTTCAATTTTTTTTGCATAAATCTATTAATCAACCTCAGTCCTGATCAAAACTACCAAATATTTTTTAAAAATCCAAGATTTTAACTTTTTAATTACCAAGTTCATAAATGATGTCACTGATTTGGGGAAAAAACACACAAAATTACATATTTTCAATATAAGAAGTGATTGTGGACTGGATTTTTTTTTACCTTTTATCACAGTCTTGGGCATGTCAAAGATTAGTAACAAGATTGGCTTTGATGCATTGTTAGTTTTTGTGCAGCATTAGATTTAATTTTTTGCTGTTGGTGGCTGTTTTTGCCCCATTGACTTCCATTATAACAACATTTTTTGATTGCTAAGCCATGACACCATATAATCATGCATTCTTGATTGTTTGTGGTTTTCACTTTTGGGAAGAGGTAAAAAAATGTATTTTTACAGTTGATCACTAGGTGGGACCATTAACCCTTTAAATAGGCCTGTGCAAAAAAAGGCTTGGTTTCTGGCTTGTATATGGAGTTCTCTTACGAGAGCTCTCTCGTACTGCGTCTTAGCTAAGACACTACGGGAAAAGTCTCTTTTCACGAAATACTGAAGCAAAAAATTATCCTTAATTTTGTATTTTTGTAAAGCGCATTTGCAGCAGTACACAGCCATAGGCGAGACGGCTCGTTCGCTCATTGGCTTGTTCTGCGGCAACTGCACAGCCTATCGAGCGCAGGCTGATGCAACATCAGACCAATAAGGGCGCTTCACGCCCTTCTTGCCACTTCCCGCCGAAACGGGTGTGGCCCAACCTATAAAAGGAGCTCGAAAAGGCTGACTCACCTGATTTTTCATCTCTTCCACGAAGCTCACGCATCGCTGGATCACGGAGGAAGCAAGCGCCGTCTGAGAAGCATATCAGCGGGACGAGCCATTCTGAAGCTGCTGGCCTCGCCGCCTTCCACTGCCGTTCCTGCTGCGCTGTCCGGCGCCTATATCCTTTGTATCCTTTATATATCCTGTGTGTGTTCGCCCTGCAACGCACACTCACAAAAAGAGCTGCGTCTTTTTAAAGATGCTCTCGTGCGGCTCGTGAAGAGCCCCGCTCAGAGAAGGAGATCGTCACATCATCTGCGTCTCCTGTCTGGGTGAGGACCATGCAGCGCTCACGCTCGCTGACGCCGGCTGCCCTCATTGCGAGCTACTGCCTATGGTGACTCTGAGGACTCGCCTCGCGTTCTTCTCGAAGCCTGCATCTTCCGCTGCGCCGCAGCGCCATAAGAAGCGCCGCTCGCAGCGTCTACCGGAACCGCCTCCAGCTCGGCCGAGCTCGCCGGTTCCCTCCGCCTCGCCGGCATCCCCTGCATCGCTTCCCGATGTTCAGCGTCCGCTGTCTGCCGACGCGTCATCTGAGGAAGTGGATCTCAGGCCCGCGTCGGAGGAAGAGGACACGTGCTCTCTGCTTGCTTCGGGCAGTGAGGGTTGGGCGAGCTCCGTGGATCTCGCGCCCTCTGCTCAGAGGCCCAGCAGACGGGGGGATATCGATAAGGAACTGATGCGAGTGCTCGTGCTGGCCGCGGCGAGCCTCGGCCTCGAGTGGTCTGCACCAGCGCCCCCTTCACGTTCCCGGCTGGATGGTACCTATCTCCCGGATGAGCGTTCTTCTTCAAGCTCAAAGCACGCCCCCTTTCTTCCTGAGCTTCACGAAGAAGTGGCGAAAGCTTGGAACGCTCCATTTTCGGCGAGAATCCTTTCATCTGTTTCGCCAGCATTCTCCACACTGGACGGTGCTAAAAAGAGAGGCTACCTGTCACTTCCGCCGGTGGAACAGGCTATAGCAGCGCACCTTTGCCCGCTCTCTGCTGGACGGCGGACTAAGGCGGCGTTGCCATCCAAAGCCTGCCGCATGACGTCATCGCTGCTCGCACGGATCTTCTCTGCTGCTGGGCAGGCTGCGTCTGCGCTACACACCATGGCCACGCTGCAGATTTTCCAGGGCGATCTCCTCCGCGAGCTGGATGAGATGGGACCTGAAGCGATCTGTCTCGCGGATCTGAGGAGTGCTTCGGATCTCTCTCTCCGCGCTACTAAGTCCGCTACGGTGGCTGAGAGGCATTTGTGGCTGACGCTTTCTGACATCAAGGAGTCTGAGCGCGCTGCGTTCCTCGACGCGCCGCTGAAGGGAGCCGCGGCAGAGGATTGCGGTGAAGCCAGAAGCCCCAAAAACATCCTAGCACTGCTGGGAAAACGCCTGTGTACGAGTTCCGCTGCGGCCGAGCTCTCACCCAAGCGCGCCGCTGTTGCAGTTCCAAGAGTTGTGACTGCCTCAGTGTCTTCTGCAATGCGCAAGCCTGCACGAGTGCCCGCTTGCCTGCACACAAAAGCCGTTATCACGGCTACCCAGATGTTTCACGAAAAGAGTGTTTTTTCTGGTGTTCCGGCCACGGCCGATGGTGCTATAAATGTAGTGACGATGCCCACTCCTCAGTGCGCATCTCCACATGTAAGCACAGCCCTGCACGCAGGGCCTGCGCCCATAAAAGCGACTCAAGTCGATCGCGCACACTGCATAGTAAGCGTGCCCACCCCTCAGTGCCCACAATTACTATGTCACACGCGTCATGTGGTTTCTGTAAAAACGAAACCCGTGCACGCTCGTCCGGCCACGGCCGATGGTGCTATAAATGCAGTGACGATGCCCACTCCTCAGTGCCCATCTCCACATGTAAGCACAGCCCTGCACACAGGGCTCGCGCACATAAGTTCGACACAGATCAGTCGAGCGCGCCGCATAGGAAACGTGCCCACTCCCCAGTGCCCACATACACTGTCCCATATGGCGCGTGGCTTCTGTAAAAACGAGGCCCGTACGCTCTGCACAGGCAGACAGTGAGTTGAAAGTGGTAAATGTGCACATATGCAGCCCACAGTTACTCGCAGACATATCGAGTCCCACGGGACCTGCTCAGCCTTCCCCCAGTCGGTTAAGCGCCGGGACGGGGTCGAGGAGGAGCGATCTGCCCGCTGTGATCAGCGCGCTCCCCGCCTCAAATGCGCAGCACACCCGAGCGCCACCGTTGCCCAGTCAACAGAGCGCGCTTCGCATCCAGCCCTTAGCCATTCATGCAGATGCATGGTCAGCGCTTCCAGGGGTTTCGGATTGGGTGCTAGGCATTATAAAGAGAGGCTACTCGCTACAGTTTTTTCGACGCCCTCCGCGCTTTTCAGCGTGTGTCAAAACTACGGTCAAAACAGAAGTAGCACACATACTTCGGGCCGAAATATCAAAACTGTTGAGCAAAGGGGCTGTAGAGCCTGTGTCTCAAGCTCAAAGTGAGGGGGGGCTGTACAGCAGATACTTTCTGGTGCCCAAGAGAGACGGGGGTCTCAGGCCCATACTGGATCTAAGACAGCTGAACAAGGCATTGATGAAACGCAGTTTCAAAATGCTTACGACCAGGAAGCTCCTCGCGCAGATTCGCAGAGGGGACTGGTTCATGTCAAAAGATCTGAAGGACGCGTATTTTCAAATACAGATAGCGTCAAACCACAGGCGATATTTGAGATTCGCCTTCGAGGGCCAGGCATACCATTTTACAGTCCTGCCGTTCGGCTTGTCCGTGGCTCCTTGTACGTTTACGAGGTGCATGGATGCGGCGCTCGCTCCTCTCAGACTCAGAGGCATGCGAGTGCTGAATTATTTGGACGACTGGCTGGTTCTGGCCCGATCACGAGCGGAGCTCGTGGAGCACAGGGCCGTTTTACTCGATCACCTCGAGAAGCTCAGCCTCAGTGTCAATTGGGCGAAGAGTTCGCTGAACCCTGTCAGACGATTCTGTTTTTGGGTATAGTTCTGAACTCGTGTTCCATGACGGCGCGGCTGTCACCACAGCGCGTGTTGGGCATTCAGCGCGCAGCGAGCTCTCTCCGCTGCGGCGCGACCGTGTCGCTCAAACACTGTCAGAAGATGCTGGGCCTCATGGCCTCAGCATCTCCGGCTCTGCAGCTGGGCCTGCTCCGCATGTGCCCCCTGCAGTTCTGGCTGAAGGCGCGGGTGCCGCGCAGAGCGTGGGCGTCTGGCCGGCTGCATCTCAAGGTCAATCAGAGCTGTGTCACAGCTCTGGCACCCTGGACAGCAAACGGCTGGTACCGATCAGGTGTAAGCCTGGGGACTTCCCTGAATGTGAAGATGGTGTCGACGGACGCCTCCACTTCGGGATGGGGAGCGCTGCTCGAGGGCAGACCGTCCTTTTAGCCTATGGTCAGAACGGGAAAAGCTCCATCATATCAACTGTCTGGAAGTGCTGGCAGTGGAGAACGCGCTGATGCGCTTTTGTCCCCAAATCAAGGACCACCACGTCTTAGTCCGTTCGGACAACATGTCTGTGGTGTCCTACATAAATCGCCAGGGCGGTCTCGGGTCCCGAAACCTGTACAGGCTGGCGGAACGCCTCCTGGTTTGGGCTCAGCGCAACGTGCGTTCGCTGAAGGCAGTGCATGTGCCTGGGCTACAGAATCTGGGTCCAGACAGGCTGTCCAGAGGCAATGTTCCTACGGGCGAATGGTCTCTACACCCGCAAACAGTCCGGCTGTTGTGGGAGAGATTTGGCAGGGCGGAGGTAGACCTCTTCGCGTCCCACGAAAACGCTCACTGCCCCGCATTCTTTTCCAAGAACGAAAGCGCGCTGTCACGGGAATGGCCGTGCTGCCCGCTTTATGCTTTCCCTCCCGTCTCCCTCCTTCCGCAGGTGATAGAACGGGTGAGAGAAACGAGATGTTCAATACTGCTTGTAGCACCTCTTTGGAAGAACCAACCATGGTTCCCAGATTTGATGCAGTTAGCAGATGTCGCCCCGTGGCCAGTACCGTTGAGGAGGGACCTCCTCTCGCAGGCCAGGGGCTCGATTTGGCACCCTCAACCGGAGTTGTGGTCCCTCCATGTGTGGGCGCTCAACGGTTACCCGCTGATCTCGCAGTGGGAGTGCTAAATACCATCACTCAGGCTAGAGCTCCGTCGACACGACGTCTGTATGCCTCGAAGTGGTCGGTGTTCGCCAGCTGGTGCACAGCTCGAGGATATTCACCCCTTAGTTGTGAGGTGACGGAGGTTCTCTCCTTCCTACAGGAGCTGTTGGATAAGGGCAGAGCCCCATCCATGCTCAAAGTTTATGTGGCGGCCATCGCAGCGTTTTCTGAAACAGCGCTCGGTCAGTCAATAGGAAGGAATGATTTGGTCATCCGGTTCCTCAGAGGAGCTAGGAGGCTGAATCCTCCCAGACCTCCGTCAGTCCCTATGTGGGACCTCGCGGCGGTTTTGGAGGCCATGAAGGGTCCCCCTTTTGAGCCTATCCAATCGGTTAGCCTTCAGCATCTGTCGTTCAAGACAGTATTCTTGTTGGCTCTCGCTTCAGTGAAGCGTGTGGGTGATCTGCACGCACTCTCGGTGAGCCAGTCGTGCTTGGAGTTTGGGCCTAATGATCAAGGTTCATACTCAAACCTAGGCACGGTTATGTGCCGAAATCCCTCAACACGCCGTTTCGGGCTCAAGTTATTGCTCTGTCTGCCCTGCCGGTGTCAGGAGAGGATAGAGGCTCGAGTCTTCTTTGCCCTGTCAGGGTTTTAAGAGCTTATGTGTCTCGCTCTGCTGCCTTTCGGCAGACGGAGCAGCTGTTTGTCTCGTTCGGTGGACGTTCCAAGGGAAGGGCTGTTTCGAGACAGACTCTATCCAGATGGATAGTTGACGCCATAGCGTTAGCTTACGCTTCCAGGGGCCTTCAGTGCCCGTTGGGCGTCAGAGCACACTCCACAAGAGGCGTCGCCTCGTCGTGGGCGTGGTCCACTGGGATCTCCTTGCAGGATATATGTATGGCGGCAGGTTGGGCCTCGCCGTCTACATTTATCAGGTTCTATAACCTGGAGGTTCCCGCCTTGCAAGCAAGGCTGCTGTCAGTATAGTCGAATCAGGGCCCTGAGGGTAATTCTGAGTTCATGAGTGCTATGCGCTGCCGACTGTTATATGGGCAGTATTACGTAAGACCCGCATTGCCACATTGGTCAGGCCTTGCCTCGGCTGTGTGATGTCATATTGCCGCATCTACGGATGCTGCTAGATATGGGACGGAGGGCTTCCCCCCTTCCTGTCCTGGACTCTCTGTGAGTTCCTCAGGTGACTGTGCACTGTAAATCCTGGGCGTTGCTTCAGGTTTATTGGTGTGTGATCCCTGCGCGCACGGCGTTTTACATTGGGTTCCCGTAGCGTCTTAGCTAAGAAGCAGTACGAGAGAGCTCTCGTAAGAGAACGTACTCGGTTACTAAACGTAACCTCGGTTCTCTCTAGAAGAGCGAACGAGTACTGCGTTCTCTGCCGTGCGTACGATTCACTCTGGTTCGCTTCGGCGATGAAATAAATCAGGTGAGTCAGACTTTTCGAGCTCCTTTTATAGGTTGGGCCACACCCGCTTCGGCGGGAAGTGGCAAGAAGGGCGCGAAGCCCTTATTGGTCTGATGTTGCATCAGCCTGCGCTCGATAGGCTGTGCAGTTGCCGCAGAACAAGCCAATGAGCGAACGAGCCGTCTCGGCTATGGCTGTGTACTGCTGCAAATGCGCTTTACAAAAATACAAAATTAAGGATAATTTTTTGCTTCAGTACTTCGTGAAAAGAGACTTTTCCCGTAGCGTCTTAGCTAAGACGCAGTACTCGTTCGCTCTTCTAGAGAGAACCGAGGTTACGTTTAGTAACCGAGTACGTTATACGGAGTATAACAGCAAATTATAGTGTTTGTGTGTGTGTGAGATTCTTGATTGTTGGTGGTTTTTCCCTGTTGGGAAGAGGTAACATTTGTTATTTTTTACAATTGATCACTAGGTGGGACCATTAACCCTTTAGATAGGCCTGTGCAAAAAAAGGCATAGTTTCTGGCTTGTTTGGAGTTATATGGAGTATAATAGCAAATTATAGTGTGTGTGTGTGTGTGTGATGGAGAGAGAGAGAGAAAGAGAGGGTGTGAGAGAGACCTTTGTGCACTTACCTTGATGTACAGTATTTGAAAAAATCTAAATATGCACCTCATGCTCTCAGAACTACATGGAGTAAACAATAAAAAAAGAAGTGTGTTTATGCACTTGCTTCCTTTTGATGGTGAAAAGTACAGATGGCCTATAAGTGAAATGCTCCTCTTTTCTTGATGGTAAAGCCAGTTTAAAACCTTAAAATCCTTTAAAAAAATCTACTTCGCATCAAATTTATGAACATAATGTATTATGAACCAAAATGCAATACCAACTTCAAATAAGCTGCAGCTCGCTGGAGGGGTCACGCTACATAATAATTTCTAAAACTTTGGTACAAGTCAAGCCCTTTCTCGTGTTGCTTGCTGCTCTTCTCACCATTAAAAATCCAGCACGATGGCATGCAAGTGTTTAAATCCACGTACTTTGCTTTTGTTTAGTCTATTCGCTTGTTAAGTCTGACGTGACGTAGCAGTGCTTCCGTGTCCAAACACTCTATCAGTTACCACGAGAAAACAACAAAAGGTGCTACTATAAACTCACAATGTGATAGAATACTAGCGAAAAAGTTATAATATTAACCTTTAACTCCATACCGAAGTACCAGATAGCCAGACAAAAAATATCTAAAAATTATTTGTGTTTGGTACGCTGTGAGCACGGAGACTGTAGTGTATATCGTAAGTTTGAAAGCATTTAACTTAAATTATCAATATGAATAAACAGTGCTCATAAACGGCTGCTGAGGTCATATTCTCAAGTGAAGCGAGTTGAGGCCTGGACCCGGAAACAGCGCTTCTGACGTCATCACTTAACAACGGAATACTTTTACCACCATTAAAAGGCAGCAGGTGCATAAATACACTTTTGTTTACTCCATGTAGTTCTAAGAGCTGAGGTGTACATTGTGATTTTCTGAAATACATTAAGGTAAGTGCGCAAAGGTCTCTCTCACACACACTCTCTCTCTCTCTCTCTCTCACACACACACACATACACACTCAATATAATATGCTGTTATACTCTATATAGCTTCATATACAAGTCAGAAACTAAGCTTTTTTTGCAGAGGCCTATCTAAATGGTTAATGGTCCCACCTAGTGATCAACTGTAAAAATAACAAATGTTACCTCTTCCCAACAGGGAAAACCACCAACAATCAAGAATCTCACACACACACAAACAGTATAATTTGCTGTTATACTCCATATAACTCCATATACAAGCCAGAAACTAAGCCTTTTTTTTGCACAGGCCTATCTAAAGGGTTAATGGTCCCACCTAGTGATCAACTGTAAAATTAACAAATTTTACCTCTTCCCAAAAGGGAAAAACACAAACAATCAAGAATGCATGATTACATGGTGTCATGGCTTTGCAATCAAAAAATGTCGTTATAATGGAAGTCAATGGGGCAAAAACAGCCACCAACAACTAATTAGGGAGAAAAAAATTAAATCTAATGTTGCACAAGAACTAAAAATGCATCAAAGCCAATGTTGCTACTAATCTTTGACATGCCCAAGACTGTTATAAAAAGTAAAAAAAAAAAAATCCAGCCACAATTACTTTTATATTGAAAATAAGTCATTTTGTGTGTTTTTTCCCCAAATCAGTGACATCATTTATGAACTTGGCAATTAAAGAGTTAAAATCTTGGATTTTTTAAAAACATTTGGTAGTTTTGATTAGGACTGAGGTTGATTAACAGATTTATGCAAAAAAAAATTGAAAAAAAAATATGAATCTGATACATTTTTACAGCAGTTTAATTGAGTGGATGTTTTCATCCCGAACAACTCGAAAGGGTAGTGAATTTGAACAATGCACAAGGGTTAAACCTTTCTGAAATAAACTGTTAATTTGCATCCACTCAATTTTACAAACTGAGGGACAAATCAAAAGTATTATATGTGGTAAATAACAGCATGTTACATATTGTCAGCAGTCATATCACCCTGCTTCCCAAGACTGGTTGCCCACTGAAGCTAAGCAGGGTTGAGCCTGGTCAGTATCAAGATGGGAGACCTCCTGAGAAAACTAGGTTACTGCTGGATGAGGTGTTAGTGAGGCCAGCAGGGGGTGCTCACCCTGTGGTCTGTGTGGGTCCTAGCACCCCAGTATAGTGACGGGGACACTATACTGTCAAAAAGCGTCATCCTTCAGATGAGACGTTAAACCGAGGTTCTGACTCTCTGTGGTCATTAAAAATCCCAGGATGTCTTTCGAAAAGAGTAGAGGTGTGACCTTGACATCCTGGCCAGATTCGCCCATTGGCCTCTGACCATCATGGTCTCCTAACAATCCCCATATCCACATGATTGGCTTCATCACTCTGTCTCCTCTCCACCAGTAAGCTGGCGTGTGGTGTGCGTTCTGGCTCACTGTGGCTGCCGTCGCATTATCTAAGTGGATGCTGCACACTGATGGTGGATGAGGAGACTTCCCCTCACAATGTAGAGTGCTTTGAGTGCTTAGAACAACAGAACAGCATTATTATGGTTAATAATTATTATATGCATATGGACATTAGACTATAAATAACCTGACGTTTTCACTTACGGTAGAAAAAAAATTATATTGCTTTGGGCCAACCCCCCATTATTAATAAAAAAAAAATTATCGTTGAAGAGCTGCAATAGATATGATTCTCTCAATGAATGCTGAAGGCAAATAGGGAATATGACTGTGTGTGAAGACATGCGCTTAAATTCAAATTTGTCTGTAATGTTTCCATAATTGTAAAAGATAATGAGGCGCTCTGTGACTGTGTGGCTTTTATTGTTAGCATGATTAGCGTGTTAGCCTGATGTTTTCGATTTATCTAAAACTCTACAAAGCAGATGTGTCTTTCACATGCTCGTTTTGCTCCGTGTCAGATCTCTCTTCTCTCTTTCATCGCCTCATCGCACCCTGCCCTGTGACTGGTGTTTGATGGAAACTGAAAGAAGGTTATGTAAACAAGCAACCAAGCTGCGCTTTGATTGGACCCGCGCGTGGTGTAACCTCACACGATTGGCCGTCACCTCTGAACTTTTGAGAAAGTCTGTGCTGATGAGCGAAAGTCACAGAAGAACTCCGCATTTACCGCTTGAGCTCTTTCTTTGTCTCCCAACTCTGCTCTGGTGTTCGCATTTTCTTTTCATTTAAGTTCAGTAAAGTGCCGCATGGATCCGTTCAGTCAACAAACCATGTCGCCCCCAGCCCTGGCTCTTATAGTCTCTCTGTCGGTAAAGAGCGGCTTTATACTGATATGTTCAAAGCACAGTGATTAATTTAAAGACAGATAGAGAGACAGACAGTGACTGACACAGACATCAAAAGATGAGTGCAGCTGAACTGACGGAATGGATGCCAACTTCTGAATCAATGCTAAAAAAAAAAAAAGGTTTCTTCTCCCTCAGCTTGCTTTTTCTGATGTATCTGTCTTCATGAAACCAGGAGTCTGGTTTTAATCTTCTGATGGTGGTGTGAAATTATGAAATGGGTGTGCGTGTGAGAGAGAGCGGGGGTGTTGGGGTCTTTTGTGTTTTCTGAATGATTAGGTTTTATTGAAGCTGCTCTGGCTTGTGGAGAGACTGTCACTGCTCTTTGTGCTCATGTCTGTGCCTGTGTGACGTTGGTTTGTGGTTATTGCAAATGAATGCCTGTGATTGTAATGTAATTTTATGCATATAGCATATGTGTTCCTGTGGCTCAAGTGGTAGAGCATTGCGTTAGCAGTGCCAGGTTGTGGGTTCGATTCCCAGGGAGCACGTGTTAGGTAAAAAAATGTTAGCCTGAATGCACTGTAAGTTGCTTTGGATAAAAGCGTCTGCTACATGCATAAATTTAATATATACAACAGTTACTTTTAATCCTCTAATTTGATTGGCTGAGAGATCTTTCCAGCTGTGAGATATTCTACCAGTATCACCATGGAAACCATTTTACCATTTGTATCAGTCCATTTGAAGCATCGCTCACAGTAAGCGTCATGGTAGACGATAGGGCTGCATGATATATTGTTTCAGCATCGATATAGCAATGTGCGCATCCACTGTAGTCACATCGCAGGATGTGCGACATTTAGTATACTTATCGTTATATTCATACTGATCGTTTTCTTTGCTCACACAGAGACCATGTACACTGGATGCAACAGCAGTACAGAGATACCCATTTTAAAATACATTTAGTAGCAGAGCTACCTCAAGCAATTTTAAGTGCTGGAAATCCAATTATCCTTGGTTGAAACTTTTGCGTTGTCGAGGAGAGCACAGGTCATGATTGCTTAACAATGGTAGATGCCACGAAAACTCAAATTCCCAAGTGCTTTTGAAAGAAGGAAAAACTGGCACGGCTGGCATTTTCCGCACATTTTAGGCATGCCATGTGAACCGCCCCAAAGTTTGTCTTCTCTGGTCGTGACAAAGTGACCTTTGCAAATCATGTAAATTTTGTTAGTACTGTACATCATAAGTACAGCAAGGCATCTGTTTACTTTCGGGCAGCGGCGTGGACAGATCTCCTGATGTTAGCATTTATATACAGGCTGCATATCAGTAAAAAAAAAAAACACCTATTATGTCTACTGTTAAGGCGAATTTATTTATTTTTTCATTCAAGTTCAAAAAGCAATTAATTTATCAATGACTACATCTAGAAGTATATAGAAATACAGAACGGAAAGGTGTAGACTGCTCCACAAATGGTATTTTAATATTTTTACCTTGACTGTATGCTTCTCTTTCTACTTTTCTCTTGCTGTTCATTGTCTGTGGTGCATTTAAGCACTCACCAGCAGACATACAGTACAAAAACATTGAACGAGAGAGAAAATAGGGTATTTTTAAGTGAATTGTGTGTCTTGCGTGTACCCAAAAGTACTCAGTGACCTGAAATGCTGCTCAGTGATATTTCTTTCTGATGTGACTTAACAAAATCAATATGCACCTACCAAGAAATAGAATGAAATAGAGCCAAAAAAGAAGGGCATATCAGGACCAAGCTTTCTGCTCAGTGGTGTTCATGTGCAATAGAAGTTGCAGTGGATGTCAGGTGGTAAGTCTTTATGGTATCCTTGTCCCTAGATAACTCCATACTCTGTCAAACCACTTTTTGAGGCCACTGAAAATATCTAGTTATCTTGCAGTGATTTGCTGATAATTCAGTACCAGGTGTCTGTACTCAAATTAAAAAGCCATGTAACAGATTAAAGAACTAAAATTTACACACAAAATTACATTTTTCCATGCAGCCAGATTATTACTCCAGACAGATGTGTCTTCATGTCATCAAGCCCTCTCACAGACAGAAAGAGATGGAGAAAATGCAAAAAAAGGGGCTGAACGCTAACTTTTAATGGATATTTAAAGGTTAAGTCAAAGACCGGCTGAAATTACAAGCGTTTCTGAGAGGTCACTCCCATTGGCGTCGCTTCAGACACTAGAGAAAATGGTTAATGAAAAGAACATTAACAGTATCTGTGAAATGTTTCCTTTCAAAACACTCCATTCTGCTTGTCATTTCCTCAGCTAATACCTTTCTGAATTAAAACAGCAGAAAGGTTATCATAATCCAATTTCAAAGACAATAGCCTTCCGGGACCCCTTGGAGCAATGCGGGAACCATCGGCGTTCGTATCAGGATTGCTTCCCGTGCTTGCCGAGTGTAGATTACAACACAGAGGGAAATAATTATGTCTTTGCATGAGAGGGAGACAGACATATCTCTTTGACTTATTGAAGATGGCAGTGCAGAATTTGCTTTAATATACACAGAGAGTCTGCGTCTTGAAGCAGTAAACAAGGAGGAATCTTTTTGTCCATCTTCCCTGTCTAATGCAATATTGCAGTAGTAAACAGAAGCCGCAGTCTTTAATGAAGTCGCAAGCTTTTGGTCTCAGCTGACGGAGGAGGATACAGATGCTGGTATTGCACTGATTAAACCACAGGCCTTGTGTGTGAAAATTAAGCTGGGTTGAAAATTCGGTTCATGGAGAGACGCTATGGGTACAAAACGAGTTGTGTAACGCAATTGCGTGAGATTTTTATTTTAATTTTTTTAGCAATTGTAGAATCTTTTTAATAGTTTCTGATAAGAATGGGAGTTTGACCGAGGAAGAGATCAGCTGGAGAGGAACTGAAAGAGAGATGAAGGGTTTTTGCTGAGCAGAAATAAGTGAAGTGGCCGAAATGAAGGTTCATTTCTGTGCTGGGCTACATTCTTTTTTATTTATTTATTTTTTTTATTAATGCAAACAAACATACTATTTCAAGGTGACAAATCAAATACAGAGTAACCAGAGTCAACAAAACATACATGACAGCCAACACGGTTTGTGTGAATACAGCACATACAGCCAACATGGTTAGATATTGATGAATGGTGTGTTGTTGAGAGTGGCTTCAGACAAAGAGGGTCAACGGGTCCAAGATTGATGGAAGTTTATGAGAGATAACAAAGAGGGGTTCAATTCTGTTGTATTATTTGGAGTGGAAGTTGACAGGTTTTCCATTGAGATGTAGTCTGTTATTAAGTTTTTCCAAGATGAAATATGTACATTTTTCCAGTTCATAAGGATAGTTTTTTTGGCGATAGTTAGAACTACTAAGAGTAATTTACTATCTGTATCATTTGAGTTGATTATGGATGTCACCTAATATACAAAGGGAGGGAGACAATGGGATGTGACATCCCATATGGTTAGATAGTGACTCCTTAACCTTTTCCCAAAATTCTGGGGTGCAATGCCACAAGGCGTGAAGATAGGTGTCAGGGGTGTTTTGTGTACAGTGCGAGCATGTTTCTGAAGTAAAACCCATTTTAAATAATTTTTGTCCAGTAAGATGAAATCTATGAAGTACTTTATATTGTATAAGTTGAAGATTGACATTTTTAGTCATGAAGTAAATGTTTTTGCAAATTTGTGTCCAGAGAGCGGCATCGGGGGCAATAGATAAATCTGATTCCCATTTAACATTTGGTATGCCTAATATATTGTCAGATTTTGATATAATTCTGTATATTTTGGAAAGTAGCTTTTTATAAGGAGAAATATTTAATAGTGTTGATATTGGGAGGGGGAGGTCTAGATTAATTGTCCTAGAGTCAATTTTTGATTGAATTGATGATTTGATTTGTGAATATTCCAAAAAACAATTGCTCCCAATGCCGTATCTCTGAACCAAGTGGGAGAATGATGCCAGGTTATTATTATGAAAGATATGCTGAAGTTGTTTGATTCCCTTTTCTGCCCATGTGCGTAAATTAAGTGGCTTCTTGTTAGCTGTAAAATCGGGGTTATTCCAAATTGGGGTGTATTTAGATGGTGCAAGAGGAGAGTTTGTGATTTTATGGAATTTCCACCAGGCTGTCAGAGCTGCTGCTATTGTCGGCATTTTAAAACAGTGATGCTTTTTGATTGTCTGATTGTAGAAGGGTAAATCTGAAGTATTGATGTCCTTACAAATTGTTTGTTCAATATCTAGCCATGTGCTTTCTGATGGGTTAGGTTGAATCCATTTGTGTATATTTTGAAGATGATTGGCCATAAAGTAGTGGTAAAAATGTGGTGCTTCCAGTCCTCCTTGCGTTCTCTGTTTCTGTAGAGTGGTCAATTTGATTCTTGGGGTCTTGTTTTTCCAGTAAAATTTGGTAATTATTGAATCTAGTGTTTTAAACCAAGAAAGGGTGGGTTGTGTTGGTGTCATTGTAAATAAATAAGTTAATTTAGGGAGTATAGTCATTTTAATTACTGATATTCTGCCCACAATAGATAGTGGTAGGTTGCGTGAGATTTTTACCTACAAAAGGTACATGCTGATGTATTCTTTCATTATACTCTGTTCCTTTTCTTAGTGAGCTAACTCACTGCCTACAATCTACCAAATATTTCATCGTCCAATCCTAGGAACCTCATAGTGAGTGGTTTGGAATACTCTGCATTGGCAGCTACTCCACACACCACACATGGGAAACCAAGTTGGAACATCTGGAAACTTGTCATTAGCTGGCTTGTGCTAAAACCCAGTCTGATCACCCAAATAGTTTACCCATAAATTAAAATTCTGTCATTAATTACTCACTCTCATGTCGTTCCAAACCTGAAAAGAAAAAGACTTGTAAGAAAAGAAATGGAATAAATTCTACATTTATTTGTATTTTAAAAAGTATTCTCGTAGCTTCACCGATAACAATCTTTTTAAAGCCTTCTTTTTACATTTACATTTAGTCATTTAGCAGACGCTTTTATCCAAAGCGACTTACAAATGAGGACAATAGAAGCAGTCAAAACAAACAAAAGAGCAACAAAATGTAAATGCAAATGACGAGTCCTGGTTAGCCTAACACAGTACATGTAGCAAGGTATTTTCTTTATTTGTTTTCGTATATATATATATATATATATATATATATATATATAGTACAGACCAAAAGTTTGGACACACCTTCTCATTCAAAGAGTTTTCTTTATTTTCATGACTATGAAAATTGTAGAGTCACACTGAAGGCATCAACGGCTATTTGACCAAGAAGGAGAGTGATGGGGTGCTGCGCCAGATGACCTGGCCTCCAAAGTCACCGGACCTGAACCCAATCGAGATGGTTTAGGGGTGAGCTGGACCGCAGACAGAAGGCAAAAGGGCCAACAAGTGCTAAGCATCTCTCGGGGAACTCCTTCAAGACTGTTGGAAGACCATTTCAGGTGACTACCTCTTGAAGCTCATCAAGAGAATGCCAAGAGTGTGCAAAGCAGTAATCAAAGCAAAAGGTAGCTACTTTGAAGAACCTAGAATGACTTATTTTCAGTTGTTTCACACTTTTTGTTATGTATATAATTCCATATATAATTCCAAATCTGTTAATTCATAGTTTTGATGCCTTCAGTGTGAATCTACAATTTTCATAGTCATGAAAATAAAGAAAACTCTTTGAATGAGAAGGTGTGTCCAAACTTTTTGTCTGTACTGTATATATATATATATATATATATATATATATATATAAACATATACACAAAAATAAAAACAAGTAGATAGAATAGATAATATATAAAGTTTGTACTGATTTCTGTCATACCCCTGGACTCATCATGTGTGTTTTTGCCCCTGTGACCCAGTTTCTGTCTCCCGTAGTTGGTTAATTTGATTCCAGGTGTGTCTAGTTTCTTTCACATGTGTTCCATGTCCCTGTTCATTTAGTCATTCCTCTCACCTGTGTTTCCCTAATTATCTTATGTATGAAGATCCTAGTCTATTCCGTCTGTGTCTGTCAGCTCTACAAATCAGTACGTGTGTCTTTCTACTGTGTTCTGTGTACTATGTTGGATTTACCCCTGTGTTGAATTAATAAAGACTCTCTCGATTATTCTCGACTCCATGTTCCTTCAGGCACAGTAGTGTGACTATATATATATCTATATATATATAATATACATATATATATATATTAGGGGTGTAACGGTACGTGTATTCGTACCGGACCGTTTCGGTACAGGGCTTTCGGTATGGTGCACGTGTGTACCGAATGACCGAATGCAATATTTTGTGTGCGGAACATATACATTTTCGTGTTTCCAAACGAACATATTAACTGGCGGAAGTCTTCGTGTTAAGTGCAAATCCCGCCCTGCAGGCGATTCTAAGGCCGGTGACACACTGGCTGCATGGCGTGAGCGTGGCGTTTCTGCTGCGTGTCAGTTGCGTGACGGCTGCTTCGTGTTTTCTGTGTCTTTACACACCAGAATCGTGCCTGACGCAGCGCTGGCGTGCTGCTGCTCCTTTTGTAGGTCACATAGAGGGAGACCGCCGACAGACCAGGATCTTCTTCACGACAACAATATCTATACTTCATGTTGAGCATAAATATAAAGCCTACTGATGAAGGACACCGTCAACAGTATTGATGGCAAAATAGACTATGTTTGACAGGTGCAATATGCCAGTGTGTCACCGGCCTAAGGTTTTCAAAATGCATCACGCGAGTGTGAACATCACTACAACGCAATAACGAAATCTGAGCAGGTCTAAAAACTGAAACCGTTCATGCTGCACTTTACACTTTTGAAAAGTTATATACATTTTAATAATATGAGCAGGCCTACAAGCTGGGATTGGTAATGCTGCACTGTAATCATAGTTATTTATTTTTTATTTTCATTATATTTTATTATATGATATTGGTTTGAGACTGAGAGTATTTTATTTAGTGGAGAACTTTGCAGCAGTATTTTATTTCCTATTCTTTTTTTATTTTATGTATATTTTATTAAAAAGTATTTTAAAAAAGTGTAAACAAATTGTTAAAAAAAAGTTTATAGTAATAAACAACCTGCAGTTTAATGTTTGCATTTCTTTCCTTTACTGTACCGAAAATGAACCGAACCGTGACTTTAAAACCGAGGTACGTACCAAACCATGAATTTTGCGTACCGTTACACCCTTAATATATATATATATATATATATATATATATATATATATATATAACTGTTCAAACAAAACAGCATTGTAATGAATTAAACCTTAATAATCATCGGGAAGAAGGAGGCGGGAACCGGCGGACATCAAAATGAAACTTTAATAATTCAAAATAAACACACAACAGCGCATCAGCCCCTCACGGACGACTGATGCGCACAAAATAAAACCAAAACATAAAATAAAGCCCAGGCTTGGTCCTCTCTCGTCCTTCACTGTCATCGCTCCAGTTTTATATCCCTCCATCTCCTCTGTGGGACTCGAGACCGGTGGTGGGTCGCAGGTGTCGCTGATTTCCCAATCACTCCACCGGCCTCGCTCGTGTTCCCACATCCCTCGGCCCCGCCCCGCTCGTCACATACCCCCATCGCCCCTCGCAGGCTGGGGGGTACCCTCGAGACTGCGCTCTACTCCCCCCCCCCCCCTCTCTGGGTTGGACCGCTTACGGGGACCTGCGGGAACCTGGGGGTAGGACAGACGTGGCAAGAGAAAAGGAGATGGAAGGAGGAGCGACAGAGACGAGAGAGGGGAGAGAGAAAAAAAAAATTCTGGTTCCCAGACGCACTGCTGCTCGGCCCTCCACCAACTGGGTGATCTCCTCCGTGGTGCCTGGCGGTGGCACTGGACGGCCCTCGGCGGACGGCACGACACTCCTCCGCCGCCCGGTGGACGGCAACGGTCCTTCGGTTTTGGGCAGCCGGCAGGAGTCCCCCAGTTCCCTGCTCCTCCCTGTTCAGGCGGACGGCAGCAGGCTCCGGCTCTCTGGCAAACGGCGCCGACTCCTCCACTCCCTCACGGACGGCAGCCGCCCCTCCACATCGCGGGCGGCCAGTAGCGAGCTCGCCCGTCCCCGGCAACTCACTCCAGCCCACCGCCTCGAGCGTCCATGGCGGCACACTTCTCGCCTGCCCGATGGCACCGCGGATTCACCACAGCGGCGAGGGATCTTCAGCAGCGCGTCCCTCCTTCTCCCGGGCTTCGGCACCACTGTAATGAATTAAACCTTAATAATCATCGGGAAGAAGGAGGCGAGAACTGGCGGACAATCAAAATGAAACTTTAATAATTCAAAATAAACACAAAACAGCGCATCAGCCCCTCACGGACGACTGATGCGCACAAAATAAAACCAAAACATAAAATAAAGCCCAGGCCTGGTCCTCTCTCGTCCTTCACTGTCGTCGCTCCAGTTTTATATCCCTCCATCTCCTCTGTGGGACTCGAGACCGGTGGTGGGTCGCAGGTGTCGCTGATTTCCCAATCACTCCACCGGCCTCGCTCGTGTTCCCACATTCCTCGGCCCCGCCCCACTCGTCACAAGCATTCACAAATATGTTTGCTTTGATCTATTTATGTACATGGGGGGGAAAAAAGTTAATAAAATAATATCCTAGTAAGATACACTCACAGGCCAGTTTATTAGGTACACCTGTTCAATTGCTTGGAAACACAAATTGCTACTCAGCCAATCACATGGCCGCAACTCAATGCATTTCAGCATCTAGATGTGGTGAAGATGATTTGCTGAAGTTTAAACCAAACATCAGAATGGGAAAGAAAGGGGATTTAAGTGACTTTGAACGTGGAATGGTTGTTGGTGCCAGACGGGCTGGTCCGAGTATTTCAAAAACTGCTGATCTACTGGGATTTTCACGAACAACCATCTCTAGGGCTTGCAGAGAATGGTCAGAAAAAAAGAAAATATTCAGTGAGCGGCAGTTGTGTGGATGAAAATGCTTTGTTGATGTCAGAGGTCAGAGGAGAAGGAGCAGACTGGTTAGAGATTATAGAAAGGCAACAGTGACTCAAATAACCACTCGTTACAACCAAGGTATTACAATCTCTGAATGCACAACGCAATCAAACCCCGAAGAACAGCAGCGGAAGACCCCACCGGGTGTCGCTCCTGTCAGCTAAGAACAGGAAACGGAGGCTACAATTTGCACAGGCTTACCAAAATTGGACAGTAGAAGATTGGAAAAATGTTGGCTGGTCTGATGAGTCTTGATTTCTGCTGCAACATTCAGATGGTAGGGTCAGAATTTGGTGTAAAGAGCATGAAAGCATGGATCCATCTTCAAAATAAACACAAATTCAAAATAAATCCAATTCAAAATAAACACAAAACAGCGCATCAGCCCCTCGCGGACGAATGATGCGCACAAATAAAAACCAAAACATAAACTAAAGCCCAGGCCTGGTCCTCTCTCGTCCTTCACTGTTGTAGCTCCAGTTGTATATCCTTCCATCTCCTCCGTGGGACTCGAGACCGGTGGTTCGAACAGGTGTAGTTCATCTCCAATCACTCCACCGGCCTCGCTCCTCGTTCCCACGTCCCTCGGCCCCGCCCCACTCGTCACATACCCCCATCGCCCCTCGCAGGCCGGGGGGTACCCTCGAGACTGCGCTCTACCCCCCCCCCTCCCTCCGGGGGGGACCGCTCACGGAGACCTGCAGGAACCTGGGGGTAGGACAGACGAGGCGAGAGAAAAGGAAATGGAAGGAGGAGCGACAGAGACGAGAGAGGGGAGAGAGAAAAAAAAATAAAAAATTCCGGTTCCCAGACGCACTGCTGCTCGGCCCTACACCAGCTGGGTGATCTCCTCCGCGGTGCCTGGCAGTGGCACTGGACGGCCCTCGGCGGACGGCACGAAACTCCTCCGCCGCCCGGTGGACAGCGACGGCTCCTCCGTTCCCTGGAGTCCCCCGTTCCCTGCTCCCCCGGATACCTTCACGGAGGCAGCAGGCTCCGGCCCCCTGGCGAACGGCGCAGACTCCTCCGCCCACCGCCTCGAGCGTCCATGGTGGCACACTCCTCGCCTGCTCGATGGCACCGCGGATTTACCACAGCGGCGAGGGATCTTCAGCAGCGCGTCCCTCCTTCTCCCGGGCTTCGGCACCACTGTAATAATAAAACTTCATATTCATCGGGAAGAAGGAGGCGGGAAACGGCGGACAATCAAATAAAGACTTTAATAACAAAATAAACACAAAACAGTGCAACAGCCCCTCGCGAACGACTGTCGCGCACAAATAAAAATCAAAACACAAACTAAAACCCAGGCCTGGTCCTCTCTCGTCCTTCACTGTCGTCGCTCCAGTTTTATATCCTGCCATCTCCTTCGTGGGACTCGAGACTGGTGGTTCGAACGGGTGTAGTTCATCTCCAATCACTCCACCGGCTTCGCTCCTCGTTCCCACGTCCCTCGGCCCCGCCCCACTCGTCACAGGGTCCAACCCAGTACTAGCTAGGTGTACCTAATAAAGTGGCCAGTGAGTGTATGTCAATATTTATTATTATTTTAAAGCTATACAATTTTAACCAAACACTTGCAAATATTTGTCTCTCCAAAAAAAAAAGGCATCACTGGTGTAAAATGAATCGTATAATAGTCTGGGCCGCAAAGGATCCATCTATTTCATCCTTCATGGCTCAGAAAAATGTATAAATCATTTAGAGGCCTTCGTTGTACTGCTGTGATTCAGTCTTCGAATGCAGCCGTAGAAGGATACAGCCTCTGAATTGATATACAGCCACAATTTAAAATGTGCAATTTGCTAAGCTAACAACATGATATTCTAATAAGAATAAAAATCATAACAAATAATGGGTATAATAATATTTTGTATTGCATTAAAATATATTGATAGTTTCTTGCACAAAATTGTGTTCAATATTGCCTTGCTTACCCATTAGACAAATTAACAGCTGCTTATTCAAATAAAAATGATTATCTTACTGGATGCTTGCACACAATATGCGTGTTGCTGTGAACAGGACATAAATAGGCAGCTTACTAGATTTTGCAACAGGGCAATTACCTTCAAATGTGGATAGTGTTCAATATCTCACTCTATATGTGTGTTTGGGCCAGGGTTTTGTATGTGATTGTTGCTCATCAGGGTGGCAGCAGTTATGATTGTCAGCCTAGGCTAATGGGTGTCCATAGAAAAGAACATTAATGGGCCACTGTGCCAAGGAGCAATGGATCACTTTCCTATCAAAACTAGCCTTTAGGCCTCGGCTTCAATATATCCATCAAACTGTTTGTGTGCACGCTTGTGTGTGTTGCATAAGATGCACAATGGGAGATAATTGTGATGGTGTGGACACAGTCATGCATCAAAGTCGTGTGTTGGATTGATGCTCTAGACTGTAATGATCTCACATTGAAATGACAAATTTATCTCTGTCTCTCTCCTTTTCTAGTAACGTGTTTTTAATGTAACTGAGGTTATCGTTTCTTGTTGTTATTTTGTCTTGATCTTTCAAATCTCTTAAAAAAAAACAAACAAACAAAAAAAACAAGTGAGTGTCTTTTACATAGATGGTGTAGTTGCAGCATCTACCAGCAGGGGCTAATGGGACCATTCTATTATTATTATTATTATTATTATGCGCCAAAGTCGCAGAATTGCGACAAGATGTCATACTTGATCAAATAGATTGTAGTTCCTAATATGGTGTAATATCTCATTTGTATTCCCTACCACTAGATGGCAGACATGTAGTCCTTCGATTCTAGACCAACATTACGTCATGTTCCTATTTAAAGTGTCCAAGGAAATAGCAGAGAATGTGAGTTATCGTGTCATTGATGCGGAAGCAATTCAGTTTATAGCGTGCGAGTAAATGGTAAGATTTGTAAGAGAATATCGGCAAATGGCTAATAAAAAGTTGTACCGTGATAATGTGTTGCAAATATTATTCGCCGATTCTGACTCTGGAGGGGAATATTTTCCTTTTGGAAATGATGATTGGTCGTCAAATAGTCGCGCTTCTCTCGGTACATCTTTGCAGTGCAAAGGTGCCACCATGCAAGGCAAGAGTGTTCACAAAGCACAGACAACTGATTATTTCGACACTTTGCCCAACGGTGATGGGGGTGGCAGGGGTGAACGTGGGCGTAGCATTCATAGGAAAGCTGCTGTTGATCGCACACGGGCCACCGGCAGACAGTCAGTGTGGAGTAGGTGCACCCTGCGCTGTGCCATGCAATGAGTGGTTCCATGCTCTCCAGAACTATAAACAGTGTCACCAAGATATCTAATTGGGAAGGTAGCTGGTCAACTGATAAAAATATATGTGTTTTACTATGGCACAGTAATATAGTAATAATGTACTACTTTTTCCTGTTTTTTGTTTCTTGATAATTTGGAATGAGAATAAAACGAAAAAAAAAAAACTGAAATACGTTCAAACATCCATTCAATATTGATTATTTCCTGAATATTACTGATGAACTGATCAAATAGTAGGCTACTGTTCACATGTGTTTTACTACTATATAGTGTAGTAATATAGTAATAATTTAGTACTTTCTCCTGGTTTATTGTTGGCTTCTTTGCTGATAAAAAGACACACGCACACACACAAAAAAAAAAACATGCAAATAAGTTCAAACATCAATTCAATAGCTACTATTTTCTGAATATTATGAAATTCGAGATGGCTGCTCCCTGATGACATCACCTATCCTTTGTGGGAAGTCGAGGCCTAGTGGTTAGAGAGTTTGACTCCAAACACTAAGGTTGTGGGTTCTATCATATTATGCAAATTAGATGAGTATATTTACACTCCACATAAACATTCGGTCATCCCAAACATTTTTCTAATTCACAGTAGATCTCTATCTTTAAGCCCTTTCAAGCCACAAGCTTTTGAAATCTTGATGCCAAAATGCAGAATTTGTAATTTAATTAAGCTTAATTAAACACTTAATTTTCTACTTTTTTTCAAATAAATGTAAAATGCTTTAAAGGAATAATTCACTCTGTTGTGTCACTTACTCACCAATAGGTCCTCTGCAGTGAATGGGTGCCGTCAGAATGGGAGTCTAAATAATTGACTAAAAACATTCCACAAGTAACTCCAGGCCATCAGTTAACATATTGTGAAACAAAAATCTGAGTTTATAAGAAACAAATCCATAATTAAGACACGCGCACACACACACACACATATAACTTTTTCCACAACAGTCTAATTTGAGATGCACCTGTATGTTGGTAGATTTTTGTGGATTATTATGATGTTTTTATCAGCCGTCTGAGCTCTTAATCTGATGGCGCCCATTGGTGAGCAATGCTAAATTTTTCCAAATCTGTTCTTATTAAGATTAAACTCAGCAAATTACTTTTTTTTTAAATTATTATTATTTTATTATTATTATTATTATTATGAATCTATTTTTATAAACCTGTTGGTTTTCATTAGAGCTAATATAAATTTAAATACACTCATGTAAATATTTCATTTGTTACATAAAATTTTCTATACCTTGATTCTGCATGCATATCATCACATCAACATCTGCACTCTGTACAGTCTCGTCAAAAAAAAAAAAGTCTTTTAATATTTTTTTTGGTTTACTAAGTCTCCAGAACAGAAGCTTTCACTGAGCTTAAACTGAATAAATAATGCAGAATACAAGGAACTACAAGACACAACAGTCATGTTTCCTGTGAAATTACATAGATATGAAAGTCTACAAACCTGAGTTTGTACTGCATTTATGATAAGGTTACATATGTATTGTTCTGAAAGCCAAACGCAGACTGCAAGTCTTATGCTCGTTGCCCTTTTATGTTTTAACTATGTGAGTAGTCTATGACAAAAAGCACTATATCATAGCCAGCATGCAATGTGCCTTGATCTTGGAACAGATGTTCCTAGTCTGCAAAAAGTACTGTACATGATGACAAAAAAAAAAAAAAAAAACACACACACACACACAAGACACTGAAATCTTTAAATAAATCCTTAAATGTGCTGGGCGACAGTAGTTAACTGTAGTAAACCAAACTAGATGTGTTTTTACATCCATCTGACATGGTTATCTCAATATCAGCATTCTCAATATTGTTATTCAGCAAGTGCTCTCTCTCTCTGTGTGTGTGTGTGTGTCAGTCCACTCTGTGTTTGTGAGTCTTAGGCCCAATCCCAATTCTATTTTATACCCCTTCCCCTTCCCCTACCCCTCCGCTTACCCCTCCACCTACCCCTTCCCCTTGTCCCTTGAAACAGAGTGTAAAGGGGTAGGGGAGAAAATATTCCCCTTAGGATTGGGACACCACTACTATGACGTCACACGTCATCATTCGACGTCTCGCTCTTACAATACACACAAATACTGATGTGCTGGTGTGCATTAGAGCCGTTAATTATCGTTCTGTATTAATGAGCTGCTTACTGACACACACACACATATCGGAAATTGTGCAGCTCATACATCCAGGAGAAAATAAACTTGTCAACGCTTCCCCACGACTTTTATTAAATACAGTTTAAATACTGAATTGCTACATTATATATCCCAGTGACGAGAGGATACAATCGCTGTTTTTAAATAAATTCACTCTAAAAAGATAAACGCACAGACGCGAATACACGCAACTTCCATCTCTCTCTCTCTCTCTCTCTCTCTCCTTCATTGTCTCGAATAGGAAATATATGAGAAAATGGTTTAGCGATTTCTAATTATTGGGGGGATTAGCCCCCATCAATGTCATACCCCTTCGTTTGAAGTGTGGTCCCGAAAAAAATCTTCATTTGAAGGGCTATCTGGCCCTTCCCCTTCCCCTACCCCTCCAACCAAAAGAGAATCGAGACAGGAGAAGGAGAAGGGCTAAGGGGTAGAATTGGGATTGGGCCTTATTTAGTGTTGTCTGTCCAACTAAATTGCTAAATGTCAAAAGCTCACGCTAAGACAAAACATTTGGGCAAGAACGAGCCACGTTATAGGCTGTGCATGGTTTGGGAGCAAAGCATGCAGAGTTGGCTCTCGAGAGCATTTCAGCGTTTCCTCCCTCGCCACATTTCAGCTCTGGGGGCTGCTGGGTGGAAGCAGTCCCCTCCGTGTGCCAGCTCCTCATTTAGGGAGAGCTAGAAACGGGGTTGTGGGGTTCTAAGCCTAAGCCGGATCTGTGGACCAAACTTCATGCTGAGAATCCTTGGCCCAAAAGTCCTAACTATTGGGACTCAGGACTTGTGAGGGCAGGCTCTTCTGGGGAAGAGAGGTTTACATCACATTACATGGTGCCGGTCTCTCCCAAGTGCCCTCAGGAGATCAGCCTGCTAATTCTGCCTGTGTTCCAGTGTGCAGCGGTCTTTCGGTGAGCACTTCCCGTTTTCCTCCCGGAAATGTAGCGGTACTAAGAGGCTCGCAACATCAGAGAAGGTCTCTAGAGCAGCTAGTACGGTCATCCCCTGCCAGTTTGCCGCTTCAGGGCACCGAGCCAGCTGCTCTGATTACACCACAGGTCCCTTAGTAGACTATTTAGCAGCATAGAAACTACTGCTAAATATGTTTCGATGGGTCCTGCTTACTGTAGAGAGAGGCTACAGAATCCAATTTGGATTTCCTCTGCCTCGGTTCTGCGGGGTTACCCCCACTCTGATGGGTCCTGAGTAGGCTCTTTTATTAGAACAAGAAGTAGTTACTCTCTTGAAGGAGGAGGCTATTGAGGTGGTCCCTCCGCACGAAAGAGAGTCTGGGTTCTACAGCCGGTACTTAATTTTCCAGAAAAAGAATGGAGGATTGCTTCCCATTTTAGATCTGCGTCAGCTGAACTGCTCAGACATGCGATTGAAGTTCAGGATGCTTATTCCTTTCGGCCTTGAAATCTCTCCCCCACACTTTCACCAAATGTATGGAAGCTATTCTGGCACCACTATTACTCCGGGGCAATTCGCATTGGTAAATTAATGGATGGCTGGTTGAAATAAGCTCATTCAGAGCAGGCAGCAGTTCTGCATTGAGATGTCGTTCTTGCTCATATGAAAAAGTTGGGGTTGAGATTAAATGCAAGGAAAAGTGTGATTTCTCCATTACAGAGGACCACTTATCCAGGTGTGGTGTGGGATTCGACCATGATGCAGGCATGTTGTCCTGTATTCGAATCGAGTCGATCCTCACAGCATTCAAGAAAATGAAAGAAGGCTGGGTCTGATAGCAGCTGCATCCAACAAGATACCTCTTGGCCTCAGGAGGTATCTCAAGGTCGAGTGGAGGTGCCTACTTGCCTTAGACATGTGGAGGAAACCTTGGTTCTTGTCTCAGGGACTGGTGCTTGGAGCTCCTTGTCGCCACATAATGTCAATGTTTAAAGTGTCCCTCAATGGTTGGGAAGCAGTCATGAGTGGCCGCTTGGCCCCTGGTCTGTGGGGTGGTCACAATCTTACGTGGTACATCATCTGTCTGGAGATGATGGCAGTGTTTTGAGCACTGAAACACTTTCTCCCAGACCTAAGAGATCATAATGTGTTGGTGCACCGACAACAAATTGGTGGTCTCTTACATCAACTACCAGGGAGGTCTGCTTTCCCTTGTGTTGTCCCAGGGCAAACTCTTCTCGCTGAGAGCAGTGCATATTCCTGGGCATCTCAATATGAGAACAGACATCCTGTCAAGGCAAGGGCCGAGGCCCAGGGAATGGAGGTGAACCGAGGTGAAGTGAAGTGACATACAGCCAAGTATGGTGACCCATACTCAGAATTCATGCTCTGCATTTAACCCATCCAAAGTGCACACACAGCAGTGAATACACACACCGTGAACACACATCCGGAGCAGTAGGCAGCCATTTATGCTGCGGCACCTGGGGAGCAGTTGGGGGTTCGGTGCCTTGCTCAAGGGCACCTTAGTTGTGGTATTGTCGGCCCGAGACTCGAACCCACAACCTTAGGGTTAGAAGTCAAACTATCTAACCACTAGGCCATGACTTCCCCACAGGTGAAGCAGTTATGGAGAATTTTTGGCCAGGCTCAGGTGGACATTCTTTGCGACTTGAGAGACATCACACTGTCCCCTCTGGATCTCTCCGACACATCCAGCTCCACTGGGCTGCCATGGTACAGACGTGGCCGAGGCTTCATCTTTATACCCTTCCTGTCTGCTGCTAGTAGTCCCCTTCTGGCTGGGCCGAGTATGGTTCTCAAACTTGGTTTCCATTCACAGCGGCTCTTCATGGGAGACCTCCTCTCACAGGCAGAGAGCATTATATTCCACCCCCGCCTGGAGTTGTGAAAGTTATGAGTGTGGCCCCTAAGGCAGCACAACTTGTAGCTTTCAGCCTCTCAACCAAGGTTGTTGAGACCATCCTCCAATCCAGAGATCCCTCAACAAGGAAACTGTATGCCTCAAAGTGGAAATGTTTCACTTTTTGGTGTGAAGACTGCCAACTCGACCCAGTTAACTGCCCTGTTGGTACAGTGCTGGAGTTCCCACAGGCCTACTTCTCCGCAGGGTTGACCCACTCCTCCCTGTAGGTCTACTTGGTGGCCATTGTGGCCTGCCATACCCCTCTTGGTGGCCAGTCAGTGGGCAGTCACCCTCTGGTTACACGTTTCCTTCATGGTGCGCTGAGGCCTCCGGTACAATTTGGCTGTGGTGTTTGAAGCTCTCTGTAAGCCTCCATTCGAGCCAATTGAGGATATCTCTGATCGCCACCTCACCTCTCTGTAGAGACGGGCGGACTTACTGCTTGTGTGCTACAGTCCCTCTAAGAGAGGTCTTCCAGCTACTAAACAGACCCTCAGCCAGTGGATAGTGGTTGCCCTAGCCAGTGCTTATGAGTCCTCTGATCTCCCCTCGTCATTGGGGATCAAGGATCACTCAATCAGAAGTGTGGCGGCCTCCAAGGCCTTCTTAGCAGGTGTGTCTATGCAGGACATCTGCGATGCTGTGGGTTGGTCCACGCCACTAATGCTTGTCAGGTTATATGGCCTAGATATGCAAGCCGCTTCGGGATCTTCTGTTCCCTCGCACTAGCTTCCACACTAGGCAGAGATTTGTAAGTCTGGCTGAGTGGGCATTCTCGTTCACAAAGCGTTTCGATGCAGCTCGAGTTTCTGAAGGGGAACATCTTCAGGTTACGCATGTAACTGCGGTTTCCTGAAGGGAATACTTCCGTCATACCTGTGAATACTTGCTACACTGCTAGAAGTTAGCGCCGGTTCCACTGCATATTCTTTTAAGCTTCCTGGTCACTATTTCAGCCAAAATCAAACAATGATTGTTTGACTGATGTTTGCAATACCTCTTGTATTTATTACCATGTGACAGCCACATACAGCTTAAAAAAGCTCACATGGCTTGAATGGAATAATTGACCATTTTCTCTCCTCAAGCTATTCTACAGGCATCTTGCGGAGTTATATCTTTTATTATTTTCATGCCTTTGTGTGCCTTTGGCCCTGAGCAGATCTAATGATCTCCCAGATGCACCATTTCATAATCTATAACCAGCCCAGCAGAGCCCAGGTTCTTTGATTCTCCACGATTGCCCACGCTCAGCCCCAATCAGCTGGCCTGGATTTAACCAAATGGCCTTGCCGCTGTTGTTTAGCTCTTTAAATGTTTTAAAAGACGGCTGGGCTTTAAAGTGGTAGGGTGAGCGGGAAAAATGCTGCCAATTTAAATGACAGAGAACGCAGGGGCGAATGAAACCGCCGCTAAGCCCCGCAGCTTTAATGCCCGGCCAGGGAAAAAATGGCAATCATAAATATGGTTTGATTTTCTTGTCAGTTGCAACAACAAAGTTACAAGCCGAGAATTTTAGGAGCTATTGATCGCTGTCTGTTTTGGAACATAACAAATTAAGTCCTTTTTTGTGGGTCTCAGGATATAAAAGTATGAACCTGGGTGTCTTTTGCACGGACAGGGGTGCTGGCATTAACACAAATTACAGCCCACCGTTAAAGGCCCTCATCAATTTTCAGGGAATGTGCTTTTGTCATTACTGTGGCGATGGGGTGCTGTAAAGCGTGGTGAGGTGCACATGTTTGAGCCAGGGGATGCTAGGAAAGCAGACCATTAAATACCTTGATTTACGTTCTCTCTCTCACACACACACACACTGTTGTTAGCCGTAGTGATCACGGTCCCATTATTGGCTACACAAACCTACACACGCCATTGTTTTCCTCTGAATGTCTGCATAATCTGCTATGTTCTTCTATTCTTCTATAATTGCCCTTTGCTGAATTCTACACTAAGGACGTAGACTGTTCCTGTGGGTATACATATATCAGAAAGGCACATTTCTTCAGGAACATTATGCAACCTTGGCCTTTTTCTATGCAGGATGTATTTTATATTGTAAGTCAGGGGTGCCCAACCCTGCTCCTGGCGATCGACTGTCCTGCAAAGTTTAGCTCCAATCCTAATCAAACACATAAAAAAGCAACTAATTAAGATATTCAGGCTCACTTAAAAATTAAAGGCAGGTGTGTTTGATTAGGGTTGGAGCCAAACTTTGCAGGACAGTTAATTGCCAGGAGCAGGGTTGGGCACCCCTGATGTAAGTGAATAACATAAGTACACTAAGCGTAATGGTCTTGTAGTGAATTATGTGAATCTGAGTCACAGAGGTAGCCTTGAAACAGTTGCTTCAGCGTGTAAATGCTATGATCGCAATACGTGTTTGAGTAATAATTTCTTCCTCTGCAGATGAATGGAGAAGATGAGATAAAATAAAGTGAGTCATGATATCTTATGACATTAAAAACTTCCAGAATCTTCACTTGATTCTTATGGATGACAAAAATGACAATTTTGTCACCATTTATGCACATTCCAAACCTATACGCGTGGAAAAAATGTTATCAGTCTTTGTGTTTATTTAACAAATTTTTCGTTTTCATCATCCTTTCTTATAAATATGCTTGCTACCGATGAGAAAACACAGAAAATGTAACCTGGTCCTAATTTTTTATTTTTAGATATTTTTGGTATTTTTATTATTTATAACAATATATATATATATATATATATATATATATATATATATATATATATATATATATATTATAATTTTTGCAGGAAGTGTGTAAACGTGACCGACACAACGGAAGGTCGTATTTAATTTTAACGTGAAAAAATTATGGACGAGAATTTCGGTCTCAGTGTGCAAAGACCATTACAAATAATTAACTGTTAACAATTATTTTTGCCTCAGTAAACTCCTAATTTGCTGCTCATTAATAGTTAGTAAGGTAGTTAAATTTAGGTTGAGGAATCTTAAATATGGTCATGCTGAACAAGGCATTAATATGTTCTTGATAGTGCATGTACTTATAAAAAGCAATAAGATGCATATTAAGCGACTAATTAATGAGAATTGGTACCTTAGATACTTACACCTTATAATGCGGTCCATTAGTTAATGTTAGGTTTATAAGTATTTTACATTGCTCCTTAACTAATATATTATGTAATGTTTACAAATTCTTGCTTGATCCAATAAATACTTGTAGGTAATGTTTCAATTTTTGAATGTTTAAATGGTGACACTTAAACAATCATTTCTATTAGTTAACCTTAGTTAACACCAGTTAACATGAACAATGAGGACATTAAAACATATTGTAAAATGTTAACATTTAAATATGCACTGAAATATGGGTGTATTAGCAGCAATGAGGCCATGAAAGTGCATATGCATAGCTTTAGAAATGATAAAATCCTTTCAGAAAAGTTGAATCTCATTGGCAAAAATAAAAATAAAAAATCAAATCAACCAACTTATTTTATAAATTCAGCATTCTGTAGAACATTTGTACTGTACACCTCAAACTTCATTGTATCATTCAGGTCTTGCAGACACAATTTTTTCTAGGAAGACTAGAAAAAAAAAGAAAATCTATGCCCTTAAGTTGCGTAAAACCAGTGGGCGAATGAAGGACCTGGGACTTTTTTATTGAATTATTAGGAAAAGGGATAAATGGTTCTAGCTCTGCTGTGTTTGATTCCACTGACCAGTTTCGCAGGGGAGTAATTGTGTTCACTGCCACAGTTTTTCACAGTTTTAGTAATAAGAGGAAATGGTTTGTCAGAAGAAGCCCTCTAAACATGTCCTAAAAGACATTTGCAGTGGTGTTTGCCCTGCAGTCTTCTGTTATTATTTCTTAAGTCTGTGTGAAAAACCCCTGGAGTAAAGAAGAGGGCATGTGGTTTCCATTTCAGATCCTCTTTTTCTCCTGGTGAAGGTACCAGGAGGTTTCAGCTGGGTCTAATTCACCCACGCGGACCAATGAGTCAGATTCCACTCAGATTCCTCTTGCTAGAACATGCGTAATGGAGCTTGTTTACTCTTCTGTACTGGCATTCTCGATTGTGTAATCATTTGTGTTGTTGTGCACTTTTTTCAACCATAACCCAACAGATTCTATCACCTCATTTACATTTGGAGCTTTGAGATATAATATACCTCTTTATTTCACAGAATGTGCTGGGTAAATACAACTTCTACTCTGTCAGTGAATTCTGTGTCATGTGTTAAAGTCTTTCGAAGGAAAGTCTGTGGGGAAATGACAACAATTGATTGAAAATATTTTAATTACATATTTTTGCTGTAGTTACCATGTCAGTGTTATTGTTAACTAAAATCTAATTGCCAATGGGGCAAGAAAAAAAGTATTCTTTAGCCTTTGAATTAAGATTATTTGTCTTACCTCATTGGCAGATATTTTTGCTTGTTTTAAGCAAAAGCTAACAACATTTCTTATTATTTCTTTTAGAAAACAAGACTTAATATATTTTAAGCCATTTTACTTGTCAAGTAAATGCATCTTGATTCATGAGTTTTTAGACAAAAATACTAAGTATTTTTATTTAAATTAAATTAAAATAAATTAAAACTTTATATATATATATATATATATATATATATATATATATATATATATATATATATATATATATATATATATATATATATACAGTACAGACCAAAAGTTTGGACACACCTTCTCATTCAAAGAGTTTTCTTTATTTTCATGATTATGAAAATTGTAGAGTCACACTGAAGGCATCAAGGGCTATTTGACCAAGAAGGAGAGTGATGGGGTGCTGCGCCAGATGACCTGGCCTCCACAGTCACCGGACCTGAACCCAATCGAGATGATTTAGGGGTGAGCTGGACCGCAGACAGAAGGCTAAAGGGCCAACAAGTGCTAAGCATCTCTCGGGGAACTCCTTCAAGACAGTTAGAAGACCATTTCAGGTGACTACCTCTTGAAGCTCATCAAGAGAATCCCAAGAGTGTGCAAAGCAGTAATGAAAGCAAAAGGTGGCTTTTTTGAAGAACCTAAAATGACATATTTTCAGTTGTTTCACACTTTTTTGTTATGTATATAATTCCACATGTGTTAATTCATAGTTTTGATGCCTTCAGTGTGAATCTACAATTGTCATGGTCATGAAAATAAAGAAAACTCTATGAATGAGAAGGTGTGTCCAAACTTTTGGTCTGTACTGTATATATATACTTTAAAATATAAATAATATTAAAATGACACTGAGTGGCCCATGTTTGTGTGAATGAAACTCGTTGTCATTTATGTAGTAACATTTTATAGTAATAATAATAGTAATCTGTAAACTGCATTAGAATATAATATTATAATGCTAGAATTCTACTATAATTTGAATTGCTGACTTGTATTAATATTTTCGATTTTATAAAGGTCTTACATATATAAAGATTTTGTCCTCTACTTCTGTTCACATTAATTCTTCTATGAACGAAAATTCATTTATTTCACTTGATCTTATATATATATATTAGGGGTGTAACGGTACGTGTATTCGTACCGGACTGTTTCGGTACAGGGCTTTCGGTACAGTGTACGTGTGTACCGAATGACCGAATGCAATATTTTGTGTACGGAACATAGGTATTTTGTGTAAACGAACATATTAAGTGGCGGAAGTTCAGCGCAAATCCCGCCCTGCAGCTGATTCTAAGGCTGGTGACACACTGGCTGCGTGGCGTGAGCGTGCGTTTCTGCTGCGTGTCAGTTGCGTGACGGCTGCTTCGGATTTTCTGTGTCTTTACACACCAGAATCGTGCCTGACGCGGTGCTGGCGCGCGGCTGCTGCTGTAGGTGACATAGAGGGAGGCCGCCGAGGCGCCGACAGACCAGGCTCTTGTCTTCACGACAACAATATCTATACTTCATGTTGAGCATAAATATAAAGCCTACTGATGAAGGACACCGTCAACAGTATTGACGGCAAAATAGACTATGTTTGACAGGTGCAATATGCCAGTGTGTCACCGGCCTAAGGTTTTCAAAAGGCATCACGCGAGTGTGAACATCACTACTAGGAAAAAAACGATTGTAATTATTTATATTTTTCATTATATTTTATTATATGATATTGGTTTGAGACTGAGAGTATTTTATTTAGTGGAGAACTTTGCAGCAGTATTATATTTCTTATTCTTTTTTTATTTTATATATATTTATAAAGTATTTAAAAAAAGGTCAGCTTTGAAACTTAAATTAATACAAACTATATGACCATTTTATACTGCTTCTTTATTATTCATGCAAACTATATGGAGTATTTGTACCTAAAAATATTTGGAAAATTCATTTGCTGCACCAAAATTATTTATTTATAATGATATTCCTTCCACATCTTCCATTGTTTGGCCAAACAGATCATTCCATTGGTTGTCCCAGTATTGGTGTGTTGAACTGGTCAGGAAGGATGCTGACGTTTTGATGGTACCACAGACCACATATTTGACACTTTTCAAGTAAAATTAACCCACAGATGTCATATAATTGTCTCTGAGTATTATGCTGAGCTAGGAGAAAGTACTTTAACATTGAAAAAAATATGCACATCACATGAACTTTCACCGCTGTTTTAGCATTCACACGGATTATGAATGTTACGCTCTGTGGAGCATATGATATTTTGTAGTGTCTGTTATGGCCACTAGTGCTCAGTGAACTCAGACATGGGTCAAAACATCCAGTCATGTTCACCTCACCATGGTAACTGTGGAGAAAGCCTCAACCTTGCCATAGCAACCCTAAAATGCAACAGTTCACCTACCACAACTTGTCACCACAAAAACACAAAACAAAACATAAATGCATGAGTAATTGAATAACCGGGAGTGTGTGACAGAGTGTTATTTACACAGCTATTTCTCAGCCAAGAGTTGCTTTCTAAATGTTGTGCTGTGAATGTTTAGTGCTCCTGATGCAGTGACAACTCAACTCTCAGTTTTCATAAATGTTGTTTTGTCATTCACCTTTAACCTTTGACCAGAAGCAGTGAAACATCAGCACCATCTCTCAATGGGCGCAGAGTGTGGACCTACCAGGGTATTCTGTCATCTTAATTGAGATTCTAAATCACACAGGGAGCATGTTTAGTCCTAAATGCACTGGAAGTGGAACATATTTACATTTAGTGCTTTAAAGGAAGTAGAAGACAGTTGTCGCTTCCTCCCTCTGAAGAGGACAGAGAGTTATATCTGCTCTGCCCCGTCAGAGCTCTGAGAATATACATTGAGGATTCCACCTCTTATAGGCAGTCAGAACAACTATTTGTCAGCTTCAGTAACAGCACCAAAGGACTTCCAGTCATGAAGCAAAGACTCTCTAGATGGATAATAGACACCTCGCTAGTGATGGTCTGTGTGCATTGAATTTATTTAATACATGAGTTTCACAATTTGAGTTGAATTACTGAAATAAATGAACTTTTCCACGACATTCTAATCTATTGAGATGCACCTTTATAGTATATGCAACCCTGGACAACAAAACCAATCTTAAGTGTATTTTTTTTATTTTTTGAAATTAAGATTTATACATCAACTAAAAGTTGAATAAATAAGATTTCCATTGATGTTTGGTTTATTAGGATCTGACAATATTTGGCTGAGATGCAACTATTTGAAAATCTGGAAATCTTGATGTCTTGCCTTCGAAGTTATCCAAATGAATTCTTAGCAATGCATATGACTAATAAAACATTAGGTTTTGATATATTTACAGTAGGAAATGTAAAAAAAAAATATATCTTAATGGAACATGATCTTTACTTAATATCGTAATGATTTTTGGCATGAAAGAAACAAAATTATCATTTTGACTCCTACAATCTTTTTTTGTTTTTGGCTATTGTTAAAAATATACCCCAGCGACTGGTTTTGTGGTCCAGGGTCACACACACACACACACACACACACACACACACACACACACACACACACACACACACAGACAGGAAATGTACTAAATGACCTAATAACCTATTAATAATGATGCTCACTTTAGCAAACTGTTTGAGGTGTCAAAGCTAATGATTTGCATTTATTTTATGAAAAATGACATTTATTATGTTTATTATTATTATTATTATTATTATTTTATTTTTTTGTAAGCCTACATTATGCTTTCTTTATGTTATGTATGTAGATTTCAGGTTTTACTTTCTGTTCCTGTATCTCTGAAAGTGTGTGTGAATGCTCTGAAGGTTCTTCCTTGACACTATTCCACAGTGAAACTGATCTGAGAAGAGCATCTGGGGCATTATCAGAGAGATCTGTTCTGCATCCTGGTCCTATAACAGTGTTTGGGGCCCTTTCAGAGATCTGGGGCCCTTGGAGAGACTCATCTCAGAATAGTTCCTCTCTCTCTCATATGCCCACTACAGAATGATCTAACACACTTTTTTTTTTTAAAGAGACTTAAAAATGTGTGAAAAAGAAAGAGAGAGAGAAATTAAAGGTAGAAAGAATGCTATGAGGTTTACAGTTTTAGGACATTTAGAAGTCTTTTTGAAATCATATCTGTTGGCTGGCAAAACGTTTGTTAAAGTCGGGTTTGTTTTGTGAATTAGGACGAATAAGTGCATAAAGTACACTGCTTTCTCTGTACACAGATGGTACAGTGCTTACAGGGTAATGGCACATGGCATGTGTGTGAGAGTTAGTGACGATCGTAGATTTGGCTCTATCAGGTTCGGCTGTGTTCCAATCTCCGTGGAGACCCTAGAGCTATGACATCATTAGTGGGGGTGGTTCTAACACATTCTATTTAAATGCAGACGTGCTAATTGGCTTGGCAGTAGCTTCAGTCATTTCTCTATTCCAGCCCCCTGTGACCGCCAAACTATTCAGACATCAGTGTTAACCACCTACACATGATGGCGCGCACCTCTCTTTCTCGTTCTACCTTTAATACACCGACGGCAGGCACGCCTTCAGAGTGCTGGCAGATGTTTTCACTTGGTTTCCTGCTTGTTAACGTGTAACATGTCTTTTAAACATGCAGGGAGGGGGAAAAAGTGTGCCGCTGTTTGATGATGCAGGTCAAAATGGGATGTCATGGGTAGTTTGTGTGGATGGACAGCCAGATCGGGTATTATGTTTCCCTTAGGGGCCATGGGCTCGATCATAGGGTCCGGATAATCTGTGCATGCAGGAGACAGAAAATGAGAGCGGGTGGGGGTGGTTGTGCAGAGGGGAAAAGGGATAACAATCCATCTTGGAGGTTTTAGGACATGGCTATCGATGTGTCTCTGACAATAATTCCTGAGATGGAAAGAAAGAAACCTCTTTACTAACTCAAGGAAAATTAAGTATTGAAACCACCATTATATGTGAGCAGAGTTGGGTAAAGAAATGTGTTAAATACAACCCCCAATGTCAGGACCTTTGTAAAATATAAATATTAGCATTTTTATTGTGTAAATAATAATAATACAGATTGAAAGTGTAATAAAGACTTTTTTTTGGATGAATTAAATAATTCCCTTTTATAATATTTTTATTTTTAATTATTACTATTATTATTATTAAAATATAGGAAAATAGACTTACACTTTATTTTAAGTTGAAGTTGTTAAAGTGTAATTACACATTCACGATGCTGCTGACGTATAATGCAGCGTCATTGCAGCATTGTGAACGCGCTCACAACAGACCCGGAACAAAAGACGATTCTGAATAAAGTCATAATTTTTGTTATTTTTGGACCAAACTGTATTTTCGATGCTTCAACAAATTCTAACTGACCCTCTGATGTCACATGGACTGCTTTGATGATGTTTTTATTACCTTTCTGGACATGGACAGTAGATCATACACACAGTTTCAATGGAGGGACAGAAAGCTCTCGGACTAAATCTAAAATATCTTAAACCGTGTTCCGAAGATGAACGGAGGTCTTACGGGTTTGGAACGACATGAGGGTGAGTTATTAATGACATAATTTTCATTTTTGGGTGAACTAACCCTTAAAGGACCTTTTAAAGGTTATCTTTACTTCATAATAATGTAATTACACCCAAAACAAGCAGGTAAGCAAGTCAAAGCATGGCCAAACCCACAACTAATGCATTAACATCGATAAAGGTCAGCAGAAGCATATGGTGTCTTATAAACAGCCTTGCAACCCACCCCCAGAGCATGTCTCAAGACCACAGACCTCCTTTTGTACCCTTTCTCCATGCTATCCTGACTAACCCTGAAGCTTTACCCATCTGTGGATCTCCCTCCCGGGCCATAGCATAACCCAGAACCCCCTGGCACTACCAGGTGGCACCAAATATGGCAGCTTCATCCAGCCCACCCATTTGAGCCTCTGGGAGTTCAGGCTACAATACTGAGAATGGCATATATCAGCAATCACATCAAGGTTCTAGTTTTGGCTTGTAATTGATACTTGGGTAACTGTAAGTGGGGGTTTCAAATTACTTCAGACCATTTTTTTTACTGTTTTTATTTTGTTGCTTGATTGGTTCTCTGACATTTTTTGCAAGAAACAACCACTATAATGGTATATTTCAGAAAAATATCCACAATTCTAGTCACCACCACTGTTCGCATTTTAATTGCGTCAAAGCATTCTTCCTGTTTCTTTCTCCACTCATCTAAAAAAAACATGTCTGTGTGAGGGTGTTGATTAGGAAGGTAAAAATACAACATGTAGGATTTTATGCTAATTAGCCTTTAAACCTTGCTCACGTCAGCGAGAGTTCGTAATTAGCACGTTCGGAGGGAAGTGGTAAAAAGCTTGGGCGGCGAGATTGGCTCATCTGAATGAAATTATCAGTGTGAAAATCAAGACATTTCAATTTTTCCTCCTACCCACACCTGTTTGCTGTGGACAGGAGACGTTTTTTCCACTTGACTGAAAGCTCACAGAACCCTTGGAGTGCTTAACGTGGGGCTTTTCTCACAGCTTTCTGCTTGTTTCTTCAACAAACAATATTTTCTTCTTGGTTTGCATGGAGGAAAAGGCACTGACTGATGTATTTCATGCTAAGCCATTTTTGTTACAGTGTTGCAAATTGTACTTAGCAGCTAATTAGCTACCGGCAAGTATGAAGCGCACATGCACACTCAGTATCTCGACGTCAAATTTGACTTGTTGGTTCAAACATTTCCCTTATGCAAGCATAGATTTTTGTGACTGAGTCACTGACGCATACAATTAGCAATGTCAGTGTCAATTAGCAAACTGTATTTAGCTGATAATTGTTAGCGGTGCAGCCACAATGTCTATTTTTACATTCAGAATATAAATTTCAGCTTTTACACATTAGTTAGGGAATCTCCTTAAATAAGCAAAGATTTTTTCCTTATATAAGCAAAGGTATTTTTATTGCATCTTTGGGAAATGTATTTGGCAGCTGTTGGTTGGTCAAGACAAAATATGATGTAATTGCACGTTAAGTGTATTGACATTTAAATTAGAATAAAATAAAACATTTAATATACTTTTACTTTAAAGAAAGGAAGAGAATATTCAAATTAGGTCATCTTTGTTGCTGTGTTATTAACTGCAACCATTGTGTATATTATGTCCCTCAGGGCAGCAGAATAAAAACAAATAAATGTCTATTGAGGACATGTTTTGCATTCTGTCATGCGCAAGACACTTTAATGTGTCAACACTGGGTGGCACAATCATTAAGAGGTAATTTCCGTTTAATGTTTTTACAGAATTGACCAATAATTTGAAACCGATGTGTGAATGCCGCTTTACTGAGGACAAAAATACGGAACAGCGCATTTTTGCATTTCATGGGAATTTACTGGTATTACTGGGCTGAAAAGGGCTTACGACTTGCATTTTCACATTCCGTATCTTGACGTTATTAAACATCTTGCTTTGAATATTCTCTTCATATCGTAAATATATTTGGGATTTAATCAGTTTTATGCTTGGCCAATTTTGCAGGAAACTGTACTTAGCAGTCAAATGTTAGCCATCTGCAGATATAATGTAGCCTACAATCTCACATTCAGCTTCTTGACGTCAAATTCAACATCTTTGTTCTAACATTCTATTCATATGGTGAAGGTATGTGGGATTGAGTGAATATTTTATTCATATAGCCTTTTTTGCTGTGCTGCAGACTGTACTTAGCAGCTAACTGTTAGCCATCTGTAGATATAATGAAGCCTACATTTTCACATTCACATGTCAAATTTGACTTCTTAGTTCCAACTTTCTCTTCATGCAAGTGCATTTTTTTTCTGATTGACTGATTAATGAGTTCCATGCTCGATTTTTTTTACCATGTGCTAAAGTGGCTAATCGTTAGCCATATGCAACAATGATGCATGTTCTCAAATTCTGTATCATGATGTCAAGTCCGACTTCTTGGTATGAACATTCTCTTACAAGTGAAGATATCTGTGATTGAGTAAAGTATTTCATGCTAGGCTGTATTTGTTGTCGTGTTGTGAGCTATCGCTTCTCAGTATCCTCAATATCTTAACGTCAAACAGCTTCTTGTTTCAAACATTCTCCTCACAAAAGATTTTCCAGGTACCTCATCACCAAGAATCTACACAATTTCACCTTTTTCCCCCCGTCTGGGGCTTGTGCTGTGTCTTGTCCTCTTGTCGGATGTGAAGTGTCCACTCTGTCTCCAAGAGAACTGTGGTTAGGTGGAGTGTAGTCGGCACCCAAGAGAGTTACAGTGTGGGCGAATGACGACCGTGGAGTGTATCTGAGCTCAATTTGAGAGAATTTTCTCTCTCTGTCTCACCATCTCGCTCTCATTTTTTTTTTTTTCAGATTGTTCTCTTTGTCCCCAGAGGAACCTAATGTAGGATATTTTACCATACAGAATTGTGGGTTCCCATAAGGCCGGTCTGACAGTACACCCAGACAGGTGCAAATTAAAGAGAGAAGGACAATAGCAGAGGTGAGAGAAAGAGAAAAGGAGAGAGACAGTGGCAGCCTCAATAAAACATATGAAAAAAAAAAAGATCCACCTACTCCAATGCATCTAGTTATAGCTGAAGACATTTTGTTCTGTGCTGTAGTTTTGTTCCTTTCAGTTCAATTTTACTTTGCTCATTTGCAAGGCTGTGGTTGCGAAAGTGCATTTTGGTTTTATAGATTGCTTTTGTTGTTCGTCAGAGTGTGTGCATGTGTGTGTTAGCCTGTAACAGGTGTTTATCTGTTGCTGATGCTGTTGTTTCTGGTCTTTATTTTGGGGAGAGCTGTTGTCTCGCCTGATCATTTGATTTAATTACAGGAGAGATCAGAGAAGCCTGTCGTAATTAGCTGATTTGAGAAAATGTTCTAATCCATGCAGGTGCTTTCTGTCTGTGATAAACACACGCATTCATAAACATTAGGAATGAGAGATATTGCTTGTTTTCTTCTTTGTCCTACAAAATTCTAGTAAGGCCAACATAGTCTATTTCAATACCAGTGCTTATACATTATCTATCTATCTATCTATCTATCTATCTATCTATCTATCTATCTATCTATCTATCTATCTACTGTATAATGTCTGTCATGGTCTAACTTGTGGAAATGAAGCATGTTTTCCATACTATTTTCAACTTATACAATTTATGCCTCCTCGTCATTGATCTCATCCTGTGATATTTTAGTGTGGGCGGGGCAACATGGCCCAACCTCAAAGAAGTAGAAACCATCACATGTTCTTATAGGTTGTTTCTTTATTGCATTCAATTGACCATTTATTATAATGATAAATACTAGCATTCTACTTACATGATGCAAATGCTGGCTAGAAAAAAGTCCTTCCAATTCTGTATATGAATGCATTTCCATTGAGAATGGATCAAATTATATGTGTCCTGAACAGTGATTCTCAGCATTTGTGAGAAAAGAGAAAAACATACACAACTGATTACTAACAAGTCCATCTTTTTGGTCCGAGCTTATATTAAGTGGCTTTAACTACCATATAATTAAATTAAAATAAGTAAAATTTATTTACAAGATTTAAGTAGAATGTAGAATCATGTATGAACACAATACATACACTGTACCAAATGATTAATTTAACCATTTAATACACACCTAAGGTCTTTAGCGACCCAGAACACCATTCTCTATCCTTTCCCTCCTTAATTTTTAAACTAAGACATCAACTTTCTTAGTATTCTTCAATCTATTAATTATAAACAATATAACAAGAGAAAAATTGTAAAGTATAAAAATCTGCCTGTTTTCTGATTATTATTATTATTATTATATTTTCTTTTGCTGTTGTAGAATGTGTATAGTGTCGTTACAGACCCAAGGTATGTAAATGTGTAAGTATTTTTTCCTGCACAAATATATTTACATATCTAGTGACTACATTTTTGCAATGCATCTTTTTTTTTCTTAAAGGTGGCACTGTTTGATGCACAATGATGACGTGATGTTTCACTCGTAATTGCCACAGGCATAAAACAAATGAATATCATCAGCAAAAATTGAACTGGTTTGAATGGCTTTACTGCAGGGCAATTACTATATGCAATGAAATATACATGTCACTGCCATTTGATTCTTGATGTGGTGAATAAGCTGCCAGTGATCAAAATACTGAATATGAAAAAATTGAAAACGATAGTTTTGAGAATATGGTTGAGATCGAGAATGTGATGCAGATGCTGAATGTACTCTGGAAGTGTGCTTTGACGATGACAGCGATGGTAAAATCATGTGCTCAGATTAAACCCTTCTAAATTTCAAAAGGAAAAAAAAAAGGCTTTAATTTATTCTTCTGTAATTGTTCTTAAAATATCAAGTACATTTTTTGCTATTGCAGCAGTTAGCCATCCGTGCTGGATATAATGGTCCGGGTCACTAAAGTACTGAATATGTAATAATGATTGGCGAAACATTTGTACATTTAAAGGTTAAATGTAAGTGCATATTAGTTAAGACCACCTAATATAAAGTGGTACCAAAAAAAATCCTTTTAAGTGAGAATTGATTGTCTTAAAAGAGCATTAGCGTAAAGAATATGAATAATATCCAGAGAAAATATCCATAAAAGACGTGTAAACAATCTCATTGTCTCTCTGTAAAGAGTAACCTTTGTTTGTGTGAGGGTTACTTGGGGCCAGCGGGGAGCTATTTCATAGATTATCCATCTCTAAAAGCTCATGGTCCAATAACGCAGTCTACAGTAGCCCTGGGCTCATGTACAATAGGAAGGGGAAATGGTGCCTGACGCGAACAGCCTGTTTCGCACCAGATGGAGGGGTCAGTTACGCAGCTTGAAAAAACCCTGTTTTGCTGTATTGCACTTCCCCAGGGTGTGTGTGTGTGTGTGTGTGTGTGTGATCTAATAAATCTGTGTGCAGTCTCTGTTTCCAATTAAATGCTTGAAATGAAAGATACCTGCTTCACAGTTGATTTTGTCTGCATGTATGTGTGTGTGTTGAGTATTTTGCTTGTGTGTGTGTGCATGCCCTTGGTGTACAAGGTGTATAGTTGTTATTGCGCAAAGAATCCATGAGCTTTATTGATGTGGTCCTTATGGAGTGATTCATTTCACTGCATACTCAGTTACGCACAGCTGTTCACAGGAGAAATGATACTATTAGGACAAAGTTTTGTTTTTGTTATAGTAATTACAATAATTATGTAATAACTAGGCACTAACCCTGAACCTACCCCTAAACCTAACCCTACCCCATGTAGTTACCTTGTATTACCAGAACTTTCTTAGATAAATACACTGTAAGTACACTATAAGTACATGTTAGTACACGTACTGTAAAATAAAGTGCAACCAAAATCTTGTATTTATTTTTATACGGTCATGCAATGTAGGCTAACCATCAAGTAACACAGTTCCAAGTTACACTTTGAATATGTCAATGTGCACATTTGAATCATTATTGTTAAACAAACTTCAAAAGATTGAATTATTTCCCAAATATCATTACGAATTTTGAAGGCTGTACCTCATGTAAAAGTCACAATGAAAGATAATGCCAAACTGCTTAAGATTTTCCTTACTTGAATCTATAATTTGGAATCAAAAGGTATTAAAATCAGTTTATTAAAGTATTATAACACCAATAAGGTGAAATGCATATTCATTGAGCTACGGTTAATTCTAAGGTGCATGGTTTATCATTACACATTATAACATGATTTATTGACAAAACATTATAATGCACTGAGACTTTGCTACATTAAAATAAACAATCAAAGAGTGTGTGTGAGAGAAAATGTCAAATTAATTTACATTTACATTAGCTTGTGTGAGCTAGCAAGGGTAAGTGTGTCTGTGTGTGTGATGGATTGAAAGGGTCTAAAAGAGGATAGACCCCCTGTAGGTATATTGATCTCCGCAGGTCTCTGCCTCTGGACCCCCCATGCAGGTCGTTTGACTGACTTCAGGAGTCCAGCTCTGGCTAACAAAGAGCCCTACACCAACCCTAGACACACTGTGACCCTTTTACCCCCCCTTCTTCCCCCACGCCAAGAGCCCCACCGCTGAGAGTTAAAAAGCCCCCTGCCACGCACTGACATTTCATTCAACAGGAATTAGAGCAGTCTGAACTTCCCTAACACTACCTTGCACACACACACACACACACACACACACATGACAGTGTATTATTTCACTCTGTTACAAGGTGTAGTATTTTACTCTGCGGCACAGACTCTTCCACAGTTTTATTATATCTTTGACACACTATCAAAAATATTTATTGTATCATATTATAATAAGATTTATTAGAAGAATTTTATTTCATTTATTTTAAATAATAGTATAAATAACCAATAATTCTAATGTTTATTTAATTTTTCTTAATTTTATTATATTTTATTACATTTGTCTATATATTCTCCATTTGACATGTTGACAATTTTATACAGTATTATCCATATTTCACACATTGCATGATATTCTGATGTAAAAAAAATTAATGGGTGTAAATAAAAAATATTTCTGAAAAATGTGTCATTTTAACAATTGAATTGCATTCATTAATTTACATTGTTTGCTTATTTCAACATGTGGTGGCACAGGAAGTGTGCTGTATAGCTTTTCTCATGCAGCACTGTTAAAACAAAACAAAAAAAAATCGAATTTTATGTGCTTAAATGACCAGTGTTTTATTTATAGTGCGCCACTTGACATTTGCCATATCTAGCATTTGTTTATTTGTAGTTTCCAGTTTGATTGCGGATAATTGCTTAAAGTTAATATGCCTAAATTACGTGTCACCTTTCACATCACACATTAATATACATGTTTTGCATGCATATTTGTATGTGTTTTACACCCTTAGATGACAGTTGACGCATATTTTTCTATGAACATTCTCCTCCGCTCTCTGTTGCCATAGAAACAGCTACGAGTCCTATATTTGGCGAAGTGTCAGTGAATCATCTGCTCTCTTCTGATTGGTCGCCATTGCCTAAAGTGATCCTTGCATGGCTGAAAAACAAACTCTTTAATTGACTAATCAAAACCAGCTTGGATAAAGATTGCGAGGATATGAACATGCATTTGTCTTGCTTGTGTTTACTGGGCTTTAATGGTTTTTAAAGTTTCCACATCAGTTATCTCCACTAATAGACAGTTATAGCCATATGGCTGCATAAAAATAAACATCTTCTATTCCAAGAGCCTCAACAACAATTTTATTCAAAATCAAATTCTAATTTCTCATAGTGCTTTTCAATAAGAGATTAATGGCCATTCACACCAAGGATAATAATTATAACCAGTGATGGGTAGATTATTTGGAAATTGAAATCAATTACTGATTACAAAGTACAAAATTGTAGTTAGTAACATAATCTGGATTACACATATTAGGTTATGTAGTCTGATTACTTTTTGATTACTTTTAGATTACTATTGACCTAACTCGCTTATCCCATAGACTTGAATGGGATTTAAAAGAGAGAGAGAGAGAGAGAGAGAGAGAGAGAGGGATCCACATTTCATATATTTTTGTCCTGACTTCCAGCATTAATAATAAGTGAAGTTCACGAGATATTATGAAGTATTTCACAGCTATGCATCGGCAGTGTTTAATAACTTGCAATTAAATGAAATTATTAGGCTCATACATGGTTTAATTGATTGAGAGCTTCCTATTTTATACATAAAATGTGTCCATTAAATTGTTCAACTAGTGGAAAGTGTGTGCAATTACACAAAAAAACTGGAAGACTGTCCAAATGTATAGAAGTGGTAGGTTCATGTAGAAAGGAAATGTTAATAAATAAACAACAAAAAAGCTGAGTTTAATCAATAAATGATGAATAATTTACTGTCATTGTGTGAATATGTAATCATGTAATCCACAAGGTAACTGTAATCTGTTTATAAGTATCACAATCATTAGCTGGAGTGCCCATAAGCCGCCTTTGATTCTCTGCAGCCTGCCCAGACCTCTGCTTGCGACTGTTATTGATTCTGGATATCCCTGACATACCTGAAGCTGTTCCTGATTACTGCTTGTCCAACCATTCTTATAATAAAGTTCTGCATATGGATCCGAATATCTTTGACTCCTTGTAACAGAAGACTTCGCCACTCAGGATCCAGCAGCTTTTTGTATGGACACTGGCCAGGTATGGATATGGCAAGCCTATTATTAGCCCTCAAAAAGAGGGAACTGGATCACTCGAGGACTATGTACATGAGTACTTAGACCTCACTTATTTTTCTGATCTGCCGGATTTTGTGTTGATAGATTTTTTTTTTGTGATGGACTAAATGAACCACTAAAGTCACGATTAATCAGTGAGGGTCCCCGCTCATCTCTTGGTCAGTTTATGGACTATGCATTGCTGATTGTTGGTTAAGCATTCACTTTGGGTGTCGCGGAGGCACACAACCCCAGACTCACTCACGTCATGTCTGCCACTCCAGAGCCACTGCAAAAGATGGCCCCCAGCCCAGCACCACTACACAAGATGGCAGCCGCTAATCCTTTGCCATGACTCATCAATTGCAATCACCTGTCTCTCATCACCTCTCAGTCAGAAAATATAAATGTTGCACACATCCACACACAGTTTGCTGATTATTGTTTAACCTGTACCCTGTTCCCTGTATCCGTGTTTCTTTGCTTTGTCTTGCCTCCTTGTTTTGACCTTGGACTGTTTATCTGGTTTATTGATTGTTTTGCTGCCTGCCCTGACCTCTGCCTTCGACTGTTTCTGATTTTGGATATCCTTCGACATACTTGATGCTGTTCTTTGATTACTGCCTGTTTCACCATTCTCTACAATAAAGCCTGCATTTGGATCCTCAAATATGTTGTCACAACACCTCCAACATAACAGAATAATCAGCCACACAAGGATCCAGCAGCTTTCCTGAACGACACTGGACAGGTATGGACACTGCAAGACTGTTATTAGCTCTTGAGCAGGGCACCCGATCACTCGAGTGCTATATTCAGGAGTATTTAGATCTTGCGTGTTTTTCTGATCTACCTGACTGTGTGCTTATAGACTTCTTTTGTGAAGGCATTACCCAGCCGCTCAAATCCCGACTATTACAAAAGTGTCACCATTTATCTCTTGAGTCAGTTCATGGACTATGCTTTGTTGTGTGTTTGCTCTTCATTCACTGTGGGTGTCATGGAGGAGGAACGCGACATCGCACTCACTCATGTTATGGCAGCCGCACTAGACCATGAGCACAGAATGGCGGCAACAGCTGAGCCTGATTGCAAGATGGCCGCCAGCCCAACGCCATTGCACAAGATGGCCGCCCAGCCCAGTGCCATTGCACTGGTCCCTGTTGATCTTCCAGGGTCAAGTCAGGTCCCCGTTGATCTTCCAGAGTCAAGTCAGGTCCCTGTTGACCTTCCAGAGTGAAGTCAATTCACTGCCAACTGTCCAGAGTCAGGTCAAGTCACCATTAACCCCCACGAGGAAAGTAAAACCACAGTTAAGCTGCATGAGTCAAGTCAAGACACAGTTGATCTTCATGAACAGTCAAGTCACAGTTGATCTTCGTTAGCAAAGTCAAGTCACCGTTGATCTTCCAGAGTCAAGTCAAATCCCTGTTGACCTTCCAGAATCAAACTCCAGTCAAGTCACCGCTGACCGTCCAGAGTCAGGTCAAGTTACATCTGACTGTCCAGAGTCAAGTCAAGTCACCATTAACCCCCACGAGTCAAGTAAAACCACAGTTAAACTGCATGAGTCAAATCAAGTCACAGTTGATCTTCATGGACAAAGTCAAGTCACAGTTGATCTTCATGAACAAAGTCAAGTCACCAATGATCTTTGTGAGTCAAGCCAAGTCACCATTCATCTCAATGAGTCAAGTAAAGCCACAGTTAAACTTCATGAGTCAAATCAAGTCACCGTCTGTCTTCATGAGGAAAGTCAAGTTGCCACCAATCTTCGTGAACTAAATCAAGCCACAGTTGAGTAATCTAGTAATCTGGAACTACCCAGGGCAGCATTTCCCAAAAGCTTTGTAAGCCTAAGAAGTTTGTAAAAACGATAGTACGACTGATCTTAATATTACGGTTTGTTTCCCAAAAGCATCATAACTTAAGTAGCACTTGAAAATCATTGTAGATCTACGAGTGCTCTGGAGTAGTTATAAAGCCCAAAGTGCATCGTAAGAAGACATATTTATGCGGTCACCTCTAGGACAATAAGAAGATTACACCTTCAAATTTATTCAAGTACAATGTGATTATAATATAAGGATTTAATTGTACTTTATTGTACACTTTATTATTCTATTTTTTTTTTACTGAAAACAAATGAACTAATTAAAAAGGGCAGAAAAAAATAATAACATTAATTATTTTTAAATAAATAATATTGTATTATAATAATATTGTATTAGTTATTTTTGTGTCGTTACAAAAAGATCATTGTAATTCTATGAGAGTGAGGACATCCACACCACAGCTTCAAGAATAACAGCACACAGATACACTATTGCTGTAATCACTTTCAGGATGATTGCGAAGATGACAATATGACCTTAAAACAATATGAGCAAAAAAAAAAAAAAAAATCTGTAACAACAGAAATACTGTGTAAACCTAATTTTAATTTTATTTTATTTTAAATATGGATGCATGAAATATATTTGTAGTTGACTTTTTTCTGACCTGTCTAATATCTTTGAATTAGATTTTTTTTTTCTTCATTGGTTTCCTCATAGTGCATCTTGGGATTGCTTTCTTTGCAAATAATATATATAATATATTATAAATTAGTTCGCTTCAAAAAATAGGATTATGCCATTACCTTTTGAAACAGTTATGTCGGTTAGTCTAGGTAGGGAGGTGTTGGAATGAAGCTTAACTATTTGTATTAGCATTATGCTATTTTAGAGTTTGTTTCTAATTTCTCCCTCTCTCTTTCTCTCTCTCTCTTTCACACACACACACACACACACACACACACACACACATTTTCTGACTTGACTGAAACTTCTCGGTTTGTGGTCTTAATGAGTATGAATTCCTGCTGATCATTTGAGATTGTGTAGAATATGAATTTATGAAAAGGTGTTAGAAATGTAGAGAAGTGGTAATGGCGCTATTGAAAGCTGTTGTCATTCACATTCAATGTTAATAAAATTTCCTTTCTAATGATTCCTTTCTAATGATAATGAAGATTTTCAGTTGTTTGGGTAAAACTTGAAAGAGACTGACTTTGTTTTTCTGATAATTATTTTTGGTTTAAGAGAATATTGAGAATGATAATGTAAGCATTTTCTAGAGAGAATTAGAAAAAAAAATTGAAATAGCACAGGAAATAAGAGTCACTCCAAGGACAAGCACCATGATGTCAATCCAGTGGACAATGGTTAGGGATGGAGCAAACAGTTAAAGAAGAGAAAATGTTGAGTGATGTAGCGCGACAGCCTGCTTGACTTCACATAAATAACACCAAGCCTCACATGCCTACATCTATACATTTCATGTATAGAAAATCATCTCTTGCTATATAATAAAAATTTTTGTATAACATATTGTGTCCAGAAGTGCAACTTTTGACTGTTTGACCTTGAAATTCACTGTTATAAAACTGCCATTTGCAAGTAAAACGTACATATACTAGAATGGACACTGATACAATATGAATTTTTTTTTTTAAAGAAATGTATATTTTTATTTAGCAAGGACACATTACCAGTAAAGACTTTTACAGTGTTCCAAAAAAAACCAACAACAACAGAACAGCAAATAACTGTGTTCACATTGCGTTATTTTTCACGCTCTGTATCCATTTGTAAATTGTTTACAATCAAATGGGTCTATTCTGAAACAGTTTTTTTCGTAAATAAAGAGACATAAGAATACATTTTTAAAATGTAAATAATTTAAGATTACATTTTATTAGCTTTTTTACAGACCAAACTGATTGTAGCCTTTTTAAATTAGAGGCAACCACTGTATTTTAATTGCAGTCTAAACAAAAGTGCTACACATATGTTACATGTGCATTTTTAAAGAAAAAAAATGGATTTGATCATTTTGAGACTGATAAAAATGCTACAAGAATGCAATGTCACTCTTTGTCAGTAGGTGGCGCTTACAGAACAGCAGCAATGTAGTATTTCCTTCATGAACCCTTCTTTAAATAGACAATATATGGAGGTAAGGTGAACAGAAAATGCCATCAAAACTTACCTAACGACAATTAGTTCTTCATACATTATATTAGATACAGTACATTAATTTCCCACCCCGAATTCAGTGTTTAGAATATTCAACCATATGTATTAATATCTGCATGTGTGACAGTCACAAGTTATTTATAACATCTCTGCATGTTATATATTGGCAGGCCACCACACACACACACACACACAGATCGGTCTGACAGATGAGACCTTCCTTTAAGGTAAATTAGTTATTTTCTCTACATTTCCACCCCTTGATAGGAAATGACAGTGGCACCTGCTTTGCCTCAATAACTATAAACCTCTCTGCCACAGAAATCACTTCACCATCTCTCAGATAAATCATGTCTCTCCTTGCTCTTCTGTTTAATGGCATCTCTGCTCTGACACAGTAAAAGCGAACATTAACTTGTTTCATGTGGTCTGAAAGCGCATGAAATGGAGCCGAGCTGTAACCAGTCATGCTTTTGGAGTTGTTGGATCGGTGTTGGTTTCTTCACAAAGACATGCTTTAGAAATTGAAGGCATGTATCTTTAGTAAAGCAGCGTGGAGAGCTGCTTCTTAAACTTGCCGCAGCACAGCTGGTATAAACACAAGCACTGTGCCGCAGACAAGTGCAGTGTAAATAAGGGGTTATCCAAGCATTAATGACAAGGAAAAAGCCCCCTATACTTAAGAGTGACCACACACAATGTATTTCTTGGAGGTAATAGAACATTAAAGAATAATCATTTAATTTTTATGTACATCAAGTTACCTGTAAATATGAAAAAAAAAAAACACCGTTTCCATTACAGTTATGCAAAATATTCAATTTCCTGAAAAAACACCTTATGTGAGCTTAAAAGCTTGTTTGCAATATATGGGAGTTTTTCTAAAACTGACATGTTTCCATTTGCCACATTTTCAATTCGCAATTTCAGTTTGCACAATTTGTAGGGTAAACGCAGCTAGTGTATTTTTTAAATCAGGATACTCTTGCTCTTAAAAAATAAACATTCCACTTAGAACAGAACGGAGTTTTGCTTTTTTGTTTTGTTCTGTTTTAATATTTATAGCACAACTTTTTTTATTTTATGATTTCATAGGAGAACATTTTTTGAAATTCTATTTGATAGAGAATAGTTTTGAAGTTACATATGATGTCATAAGAGAACCATTTTGAAATTGAATATCATGTCATAGGAGAACATGTCATTTCCATATGATGTCACAGTAAAACATTTAAAAGTTCCTTATGATGTCATGGGAGAATCTGTAAGCTCCATATGATGTCACGTTTTTTTTTTTTTTTAAGTTTCATGTGATGTCATCAAAACCTTTTTAATTTTCATATATTCTACAGGATATATATATATATTTTTAATTCCATATGATGTCATAGGATATATAGATATAAATAGATATAGATATATTTTTAGTACTTTTGTTAAGTTCCATATGACCTTTATGATGTCAGAGGAGAACCTTTCAAACTACTTCAAGCTCACTTTTTCAAATGCCTAATGATGACAAAACAAATCATTTTGAATTTTCTATTTATTTATTAACCTTTTCTTTTCTTTTTTTAAAGGGCTCTTTTCACTGCAGGGTGCTGCACCTAAATAACCTTTATTTTCAAGAGCGTGTGCTAGTGTGTCTGTACATGAATGCATCTTCTTGTTTTCCACGTTGTTCGGTGTGCGTGTTTTGTAAATGCACATGCCACGTGCCTACTGGTGCCGTCTCAGCGAGCTCATAATGTGACCTGACAGCCTACATCCCCCAGCATGCCGAGCTCAGTGGGGGCACATACGGGCAGCTGTCACGGGCGTCGCTCACAGTAACCACAGGAGTACAGAGCCATGGCTTCCTAACTCCTTTATTTTTGGAAAAGATGGGATGGGGGAAGAAATGAGAAGACTTTGAGTGACAGTTGGGGTTGGGGGACGCTTTAGACGAACGGCAGGTTGTTCTTTCACTTTGTCTGGAGAGACTCAGAAAGTAAACAATAATATGATGTCTAGGCAAGATTAATCAATAGCAGAGCAAACAGAGTCTGATTAAGACAGCTCTCTGCACAAAGACCAATGTCGGAATCCCTGGGAAATATTTGCCAGTAAACATCAGCTTTCCTTTCATTCTCCATTCTGCTCTCTACCTAAACCCCCATTATTTTGCCCTCCATCCTTGCTTTTCTTTTAGTAGACCTGCTTCCCTTTTCGTTCATCTTTTTTTTCAACCTTTTTTTTCAATTTTTCTTGGCACATCCCTCTTAGCACCCATCAGTTCAGTTATGGATGTGAATTACATGTGGCGGAGAGCCTTTTAAGAGTAAAATGTGAAAATGATTGTTCTCACTTGTAATTAGATGAGGAATGGCTATCCAGAATGTACAGTAATTCCTTCTGCTGTTTCTCTCGCTCTGTCTCTCTTCGTGACGGCACTTTTATGATGTGTGTGTGTGAGCATGTACATGTCTGCTTTGCTTTTTGGAGCATCTCAGTGGTCTAATTGCCAACAACAGGGGGCAAAAATTAAAAAGGCTAAGCTAATTCAGAGAATGAGAGAAAGGGTGCGAGGGAGAGAGTTTTGCCCATTTAGAAATAAATGAAACAAAATGAATTAATATTTTAAGAATGACATAATTCATACACTTTCTGTATCATTTGTAGCCACATTTCCTTTCTTTTCTCTCTCTCTCTTTCTTTTTTAGGTTATGGTCAATGGGCTGAAATAAAAAGTGACAATTATTTCCTTTGTTTTTTTTTTTATAATTAACCTCACATTTTATTTATTTATTAGTTTTGTTGTTGTTGATGTCGTTGAAATCAGACGTTTTGTACAAAGGAGTTCACATGCGCAGTGCCACGGATCTTATTTAAAATGTGTATATGTGTATATATATATATACACACACAAACACATATATTTTAGGATGTTTTGATTGCATGTTTTGTTCACAAGTAATATTTCAGATATATTAAGTGACCACTAAAAACCACTATATGGCAAATCTAGTTTTCATCTAGAATTCATTTATTTATAACATTTTATGTCTTCTCCATAATTTTCTGATAATTAAGAATTCAGCTACGTCATTGTTGTTTGTGTTTACATACCAAAGAGGAGACAATGTTCAGTGTCTCTGTTATACTTATACTTTAAAATATTTATTAATTTAACATAATAAAATCCTACAAAGTATTACATATATATATATAAATATATATTTCCCCAGATATAAATATGATGTGGTCTTCCAGTTTTTCAATGTAGTCTTAGACTTATCATAATAAAATATTACATATAATGTTTATATCAAAAGAAATGAAATAAATGAGCAACAGACAGTGCCTGTCACGCTGTCCAGTCTCTGTTTCCCTGGGTGTCCACTAGTGGGCTCACTTCCCTTAGGCACTTCACCTTAGGCACTACTAATTCCCACTAGCCTTGTCCCTTCATCACAGTAATTGCACTCCTGCTAATTGCACCAGGTGCCTTCACTCAATTGACATTAGCCTCCCTATATTTACCAGTCCTTTCCTGTTGTCTGTATGGAGTCCTTACCTTTCGTGATCCCAGTCTTCTCGTCCTCCGAGATTCCTCGTCTGCCTGTTCCCTTTCCTGTCCCTTCCTTGTTTGTTTTATTTTGGATGGTTTTCTGGTTTTGACCCGGCTTTGTTGGATTATTCTTTGGATTACCCCACAATAAAAATACCTGATTTGGATCGCTCTCGCCTTGTGTCTTACTGGATCGCGATCGTTACAGAAGGACTCCATCCAGTACACAATCCAGCAGTATGTTTGTTGGGGTTTCCTCCCCAGCCAGTATGGTGGAGCGGAGGGCAAAGTATTTAAAGTTGATCACCCTCCGCCAAGAGGGCAATGAGGTGGGTGCCATGGCACGGGTGTTCTGGTCCCTGGCCGAGGGCATGGGCTATAATGATGCGGCCCTTAAAGACACTTTCAATATCGGGCTGGATGACCCAGTTCCTCGGATCGAGATGAATCAGTTGGACGCCTATAGTTTCTGGCAATTTGTTTTTTACTTGCGTCATCGATCCCCGTGGAATACCCCAGCCACACCTGTCTCTCCTGGTGGGATGGCCGATTCTAGACCGGGGTCTACAGACAGGAGGGCCACCAGCCCAGCGCCACTGCACAAGATGGCCGCCAGCCCAGTGCCACAGCACAAGATGGCCGCCAGCTCAGTGTCATGACGCAAGATGGCCGCCAGCCCGGCGCCACAGCACAAGATGGCCGCCAGCCCAGCACCACTGCCCAAGATGGCCGCCAGCCCATTGCCACTGCCTAAGATGGCCGCCAGCCCAGCGCCACAGCACAGGATTGGCGCCAGCCCAGTGCCACGGCCCAAGATGGCCACCGGTCCAGAGTCATGGTACAAGATGGCTGCTTGTCCAGCGCCTCTGCACAGAATGACAGCCACAGTTTACCCTCCAGAGTCAAGTCAGGTTTCTGTTGACCCTCCAGAGTCGAGTCAGGTTCCCGTTGACCCTCCAGAGTCGAGTCAGGTTCCCGTTGACCCTCCAGAGTCGAGTCAGGTTCCCGTTGACCCTCCAGAGTCGAGTCAGGTTCCCGTTGACCCTCCAGAGTCGAGTCAGGTTCCCGTTGACCCTCCAGAGTCTAGTCAGACTCCCGTTGACCTTCCAGAGTCAGGTCAAGTCACCGTTGACACGCCAGAGTCAGGTCAAGTCACCGTTGACACGCCAGAGTCAGGTCAAGTCACCGTTGACACGCCAGAGTCAGGTCAATTCACCGTTGACACGCCAGAGTCAGGTCAAGTCAGCGTTGATACTCATGAGTTAAGCACTACCACAGTTAGACCTCAGGAGTCAAGCCAAGTCACTGGTGATCTTCAAGGACATAGTCAAGTCACTGGTGATCTTCAAGGACAGAGTCAAGTCACCGGTGATCTTCAAGTACAGAGTCAAGTCACCGGGGTTCTTCATGGGAGAATTCAAGTCACCAGTGATCTTCATGGGCAAAGGCAAGTCACCATTGATCTTCATGAACAAAGGCAAGTCACCATTGATCTTCATGAACAAATGCAAGTCACCAATGATCTTCATGAACAAATGCAAGTCACCAATGATCTTCATGAACAAATGCAAGTCACCAATAATCTTCATGACCAGAGTCAAGTCAGCATTGATCTTCTGGAATCCAGTAGAAACACCATGGGATTACCAGAGGCTCGTCACTTCTCTGTGGAACTACCAGAGCCTCCCCACGTCTCTGCTGAACTACCAGAGCCTCTCCACGTCTCTGCTGAACTACCAGAGCTGCTCCACGTCTATGCTGTACTACTAGAGCCTCTCCTCGGCTCGGCTGATCTACCAGAGTCTCTCTTCGCCTCTGCGGAACTTCCAGAGCCTTGTCACATCTCAGTCGAACTCTCTGAGCGCCCGACTAATCCTGTTGTGGCCACGGAGGCTACCCTTAAATTGTTCATGTTCTCTGTTTCAGACTTGCCTAACCAGACTTGCTCTCCTGTTTTATCGACCACACGGATGTGGTGGTCTTCTGCTCCGCCCTGGGGGGCTTCTTTCTCGAACACACGGAGGTGGTGGTCTTCTGTGCCGCCCTGGGGGGCTTCTGTCTCGACCACACGGATATGGTGGTCTTCTGCGCCTGCCTGGGGGGCTTCTGTCTCGACCACACGGATGTGGTGGTCTTCTGCACCTCCCTGGGGGGCTTCTGTCTCGACCACACGGATGTGGTGGTCTTCTGCGCCGCCCTGGGAGACTTCTGTCTCGACCACACAGATGTGGTGGTCTTCTGCTCCGCCCTGGGGGGCTTCTGTTTCGACCGCACGGATGTGGTGGTCTTCTTCTCCACCCTGGTGGGCGTCACGTTATGTCCTTCCTGGACTTGTGTTTTTGTGGTTGTTTTGTTTTGCTCTTCTGTCTGTTTTTTCCATCTATGGACCTGGCCCTCCGTCCCTACCCCTGATCCTCCACCGGTCCACCTCCCTCCTGGGTTTCTTGTCTGTGTCTTTCTTTCTGTTTCCCTCTAAGGACCTGGCCCTCCGTCCCTCCCCCTGATCCTCCGCCGGTCCACCTCCCTCCTGGACTCCTTGTTTTGTGTGGCACTTCTCTTGTCTCTGTTTCCCCATTTTACCTGGTCCTCTTGTCTCTGTTTCCCCATTTTTACCTGGCCCCCGTCCCTCCCCCTGGTCCTCCGCTCCACCTCCCTCCTGGTCTCTTTGTGTCTTTGGTCTCTTCTTGGGTTCAGGTGGAGCATCTGGCAGCTGCACCGTGGAGGAGGGGGTAATGTCACGCTGTCTAGTCTCTGTTTCCCTGGGTGTCCACTAGTGGGCTCACTTCCCCTTAGGCACTTCACCGTAGGCACTACTAATTCCCACTAGCCTTGTCCCTTCATCACAGTAATTGCACTCCTGCTAATTGCACCAGGTGCCTTCACTCAATTGTCATTAGCCTCCCTATATTTACCAGTCCTTTCCTGTTGTCTGTATGGAGTCCTTACCTTTCGTGATCCCAGTCTTCTCGTCCTCCGAGATTCCTCATCTGCCTGTTCCTTTTCCTGTCCCTTCCTTGTTTGTTTTGTTTTGGATGATTTTCTGGTTTTGACCCGGCTTTGTTGGATTATTCTTTGGATTACCCTACAATAAAAATACCTGCATTTGGATCGCTCTCACCTTGTGTCTTACTGGACCGCGATCGTTACAAAGTCAAAGTCACCTTTATTTATATAGCGCTTTAAACAAAATACATTGCGTTACAGTGCCATAGTTAATTACAACGTGCCAATATACAGCCATATCAAGCTGCTAAGAGTGTGATATTATGTTTATGCCACAGTTCATCGACAAAAAGGTGTAAATGCATAAGAAACAACAAAGGAGGGTCTTCAAAAACCCTCTTTTGTGCAGAACTACTTCCTTCTGCCACAGATTCAAATCTCAAGTTTAACAGCTGAGCCCAAGCCTCCATATAATTGGAAAATGGCGTAACTAATCAGCATCACAAACACACACATACACCGCTTCCCAATGCTAAATACTATCATTAGGTGCTACAATTATTTATATAAAATATCATTGATTGGATTATAATATTTAATAAACAACAACAACAGCCATTATTAACCACTTCTGCTTCGGAAAACAGAAGCCATCAGATCTGAATATGAACTTCCAACTACAAAACTACACTTTACAGTCATCGTATGCGTTATACTGTATTTTAATTGCAGCACAGTTATTGCTGTTTGGTATTTACATTAACCACCTTCTTTTTTACTTAATAAAGCAGAGTGCATATGGTGACCTTATACTAGGGAATTAATGTACCTAAGCAAATAACAGTCATCAGTAAAAAAAAAAAAAGAAATACAGAAATAGTGTCAGATTTCCCTGACAGCTTCATAATAAATTCATTTTAAAATCTAGTTAATTTCAGATCATTTTAAATGAAGTATTAAGGGACTAAACAGAAGCAAAAAAAAAAAAAAAAATCACTAATCATTTTATTCTAAGAAAGCAGCTAATCAGATAAATCTTCATTAATTACAGACTTTGGATGCAGTTTGACAGTAGCTGGATAATTCCATCAAACGACTAATAATTAGGAAGCAAAACACATGAGCACACAGAATGCATTTGAATTTCGACTGAAGTCAAGTTTTGTTTGGGTCACAACCAGTTGTTCCATTTTAATGTGTGCATAAAGTTTAATTAACAAAATAAGTATTTTTATATGCATAGAAAGCTTATTACATGCAAGTAAAGTTTTTATTTCAAATTACTTTTATGAAAAATGTCAAAATATGGGTGAAATATTGTTTCGTCATTCAGCGTAATTGATGTATTTAAGTACAAATAAAACAACATACTTATTCTGACCTATACTTACTAAAACATATAAAGAAAAACAATTAATGATTTAAAATTTCTTGCTCATGAATTTGAGGGTTTGAGAGATAGTGGCAAAAATTGGTAAGTATATTAAAATGACCATTAACTTTTTAATGGCTGCATTGTGTCTTTTAATGCCATCTATTGATTATTGTTACACTGAATGAGATTTTAGCAGCTGTCTTCTATAAATCATGGTTTAAATTAAACAAACAAACAAACAAATTAATTAATTAATTAATTAATTAATATTATTTTGTAGAACAAAACCACAAAGTCTATTTAAAGTAATGTTAGCCACAGGCCATATATTTCACTCACAAGTTGGAAATTATTATATAAAAGCCCATTAGAAAAACGGCCCAATGGCTCAAAATGCTAATTCTCTTCCACATTTTTAAGAATGCAAACTGGAAAGCACTATTGATAAAACCATTAATCCTCTCTGGTCTCATCAAAATATGACATATATATATATATATATATATATATATATATATATATATATATATATATATATATATATATATATATTCCAGTGGTGTGGTGAACTTTTATTCAATAAATGAGGCAAAGGCTTCTCTTTTTTGTTGTTGTTGTTTTAATTCAATGTATATCCATCGTGAACTCATTAAAAAATAAATAAATAAAAAAGGATGACATTATAATCACACAATACACTCATTCAACAGAGCTAAGTGCTCACTAAACACCGTCTCATTCAGACCATTTGAAGTCAATTTAATTTTAATTCTGTACATGAACAAAAATGGTGACATCTGAGTGGGTGAGTAGTTTACTTTCTAATTAGTCTGTCTTTTTTTCAGCCGTTTGACCAATTTAGAGTAATGTATTTAAGCGTGGGACATTCATTGTCATTAATCTGTAGGTTGATCAGCCAATCATATTGAAGAATAGATATGATTGATGGGACACATCATCTCATTAACAAATGTATGTTTTTAACGCGTTTTTAGATGTTCACTTATTGGTTATTTTACCCTGAAAGGTATCTTGGAAATATTTGTAGTCACATTTCAGTTAAAATCAGGTTGCATCAATTCAAAAAACTGCTGGCGAAAACAGTGATTTGTATTATTATTATTAAACACAATAGCATGAAGTGCACAAGACAGTGTATCAATACTAGCGCAAGTGTTTTTGAAGAGGTTGCACTTGAGATCTCATCCTCCTTTTAGACACAGTGGACACAACTGTATGAGGTGAGTTCTGCTTGTAGATCTCAGAGAACAAGATATACACTACAGAATCTCCCATTCTTGGCCCTTTTAAGAAGTTTATGTATTATTAAAGCAGAAACTTCGCAGTCATGTCTGAAGATGGCAGGGGCATAGCCTGGATAGAAATCATCAGACAGTAGTCTAACTGCGGTTGAACGTTGAGTTATGGGCCAACACCATTAGTGAATGTAAGTCAAACATAAATGGACATTTATGTTAATTCCTTTAGTAGAGTATGTTTCTTTTGTTCATTTTAATCAATTAAGATTTTCTTGAGGCACAAAACTGACCACCTGTATAACTGTAACACACATCTTGAAATCGAGGAAGGAGTATAGAATTACCATATGACAGACTATAATGATTTTGAGCTGTGTTACAGACATTTGTGTTGCAAAGTAGAGAAAGAGAACAATTTTGGATTCCACAAATAATCTTTTATAAAACAAGTCTTAAAATAACCTTTTTTTCTCTCTCTCTCTTCTTACACCGAATTTTAATAATGTGAAGTACCTTTCTTCACTTTTAAAGAACCTTTTGTGCAATGGAAAGTTTCCTAGTATGTTAAAAGTTCTTTATGGAACCACAGATGCCAATAAAGAACCATTATTTTTTTTAAGATTGAAGGGCATCTACTCTTCCAGATTATTCTTGCATGCTATTCAAAGTTTCGTAAGTGGAGCCCAGTAGTGTCTGTGTCTGTGAATTTTGAATTGATATAGAGCAAGTCTGAGAAAACATCTCCAGGGCAAAATGCAACATGCACATGTCAGTCACATAGGGGTTCTTGATTCTCAGTGGATTTGCTTCGTCACTTCCTACACTGACATAATAAGTAACTAACAAATACTAATTATCAAAATCTGGAATCATTTGATACAAGTGTTAATTTGTGGATTTAGCGCTTTTAGTAAATGATGACTGCAAGCTGCAAGGGACTCTGGGAATTGTAGTGTCTCGATAACACTTTGTTATATTGAGTTCATCTGCCCATATGCAGAAGTCTGGAGGAGTTTAAGAGGATAAGAGGAATAAACCAGAACAAAACCCTATGGCTTGAATATGCCATGATGCTTTATTCTAATGTTTGTTATGCAGCTGGAGTTTTGCCGCAGGTTTTTGTGAGTGTGATTTCATTTTTGGAGACCTATCTGCAAGTCTGAGTGTGTTTGAAAAGATGTGTATTTGACAGCTGTGTGACTGAGTAGAAATCTACTTATAACTACCAGCATATTAATAACCAACCTCAAATAGCCAGACTTTTGACCATCGGTGTAAAGTCTGGCCCACTTTTTTATTTATTTATTGCTTTATATCTCATTTAATTTTCTAGATGTGCAATTTTGTAAGAATAGATTTCATGGTTTTGAATCTTTGAGAAAAATGAAAGCATTTCATTTGAGGCCATAGTTGAAAGCGAACAAGATAGATATGGCAATTATTTAAAATGTTTCCTATTAATGTGGAAAGTAGGGTTTTCCAGGACTGCTGAGGCCATTGTTGAGCATCTGTCAGCTCAGTTTTTGTGGTTGGTTCCACACTGTCTGTGGCTTTTTGGCTGGACGAGCATGTTAAATCGGTGTGATGAAGTTGCTGTGCCTGATCACTCTGATTGGCTGTTCATCTTAGCGCATAAATGCATGAGAAGAAAAGCAAAAGTGATGAAAGGGAGCAAATGATGAGTTCAGAAAACTTTGTCATCTTTGTCATCTCTGTCACCTGAGATTTATTTCCATAACTGTCATCTAGAATGCCATACTACTGCCACTAGCTGATATAGAAAGTTATTTTCTCTGCAAAACTTACATACTAGTTGACCGCTGGCTGTAGTTATCACTGCTTTTCAAATTCTGCATGTGACATGAGGTGACAACGCAGTTGGCTTTCATCGCTGCTAGCTCTTTGTTGTCAGTCAGTCACAGCCTTAAGAGGTTTCACAAGTCACCCTGATTTCCTGATTGCATGTTCTTTTTATATCAGTGATATATCAAGTGATCAAAAACTTGACATTGTTGTTCTACTTTTCACCTTGTCTCTATTAGAGGCTTCTGTTGTTTACTTGGATGATGTCGTTATTCTGGAACCTGGCTGGTGAGTGTGATGATGTGTTTACAGGTAGAACGGAGTTAATCTAATTGGATTGAAGGCTGACACATTGATTAACATAGTTGATGAATGCCAGCAGCAGGGGTGGAGTGGACACACACACACACACACACACAATAGCAGTGAAATTAATCAGGATAATCTAGCAGCACTGCTTTGAATTACTACTGTGATTGTGCTCCCTTCTTACATTTAAAAGTTATAAATCTAAAAACCTACTTGAGCACTCTTGCAAGACTTATATTCTGCATTTTCAAACATATCGTCATATATTATACATGTATAAACTGAATATTTGCTTTCTTAACTACATTCCCATTCCCAAGGCCAAAATGTTTTTTGTACTTTTTTTTTGCACCTTTATATAGTTCATTGTTTTATATAGGCTTCATTGCTGTTTTTATTTGGCTTAATTACAGTATGTATCCTTTTGAAAGTGTGTGTGTTCATGTATGGCTTTATCTCCTAAGCTGCATTACGCAGACCCCACCACAAGTCTTTCAGCCCTTGAGAACAGAAGAGAAAGGCTTACGTTATGTAATCGGTTGAAGTGTCAGTGGATTTTAGCACCGTGTGTTCTTGCGCTAATAAGATTTTTTATATATATATTTCAGATTTCATTAAACTGTGCAATCCGAGGTGAGAGAATTAGGCAAATATTGGAAAAGAGAGTGTACAGATGGGCTTTTTTTCACCGCCAATAAAAACATTATGAGGGAATAATTTCACCTGGGAGAAGGTAAATATTCACACACTCCAACCGTATAAAGATGGATGGGGGAAGAGATGATAGATGGATCGATTGGGAGATGTATGGACAGACACAGATGAAAGCTGGAGTGAATATGTACAATTAAAGGAGTGGGAGGCATGGATCGGGGATGGAAAGATGAGAGGAAGACAGAGAAGAGGATGAGGAGGAGAGGTTTGGATGAATTATGAATGTAGGAGGAAAAAGCTGGACTGTGAAATGAAAGAAAGAGAGAGATTTAATGTTTGGCAATTTGAAGTTTTAGCAGTTTTCCAATTTTAAGAGTTTATATGAAAACATATTGAAGGTTTGATTCTATCCATCGTATCAAATATTTACATTAAAGTGTTCATTCTCTCCTTAACCTGTTCAGCAGAAATGTAGTCCAAAGTATGTCTTGTATCTGTGTGTCCTCTTCTGTTTCTTCTGACCTTCCCTCTTTTCCCTACTCTTCTGAGTTTGATCTCTCTGTCTTTCTGTTCATTTTTTTTTTTTTTTTTTATCTCGCCTGGCTTTAGCGATCTTATAGGACATGCTGGCAGCCCTCCAAAGGAACAAGGTGCATCTGTGGTCTGTGACTTTCTATTTCTATTTCTGTCTCTCACTCTTTTTTGTCTTTCATTCTTGTTTTCTGGCTTTATATATTGAGTTTGAGTACAGATTTGAAGTTTTAATAAGCTCTTTCATGCAGCTGCTTGTTTTAATATAAGTAATACTTCTGAAGCAGCGATGAACACGTGCACACCCAAACACACACACACACAGACACACTGCAGTCATTATTGCTGTTGCTCTCGACTGTCACTCTGTGCAACAGCTCCTTTCACAAAAAAATAATAACAGTGCTTGTTTGAGGCTTAGAAATGTAACTGATGGAAAATTCCATAACTTTGTTTCTTCAGAATGCACACATATGATATCCATATCCATACATCCATATTCCATCTTGATGCCCAGTCTTCATATAATCTCATATAATTTTAAGTTTTGTATGTATTGGTTTCTTTTACGGTAAGAAAATGTGCATACAAAATTAAGAATATATATATATATATATATATATATATATATATATATATATATATATATATATATATATATATATATATATACAGTACAGACCAAAAGTTTGGACACACCTTCTCATTCAAAGAGTTGTCTTTATTTTAATGACTATGAAAATTGTAGAGTCTTATATATCTTGTCAAAGTGTTTGATTTAGTATGTGTTGCATCTAAAATCAGAGCACTAGTAGTCTGAGCATGTAGAGAACTAATGATACTAATGCTTAAAGCCAGTGGTTCATATACACCAATATTACACACTCATACACATAAGCACACAGATAGAAGCGGCTCTTGATTGTTTAGGTCATGACACAATAGGTCAGCTGCCTTCCACTTCAAAGCTTTTAATGATCAAACTTTCATTCGGGAAATTTTAATTACACTTTAATTACACATTGCTGCTGATGAAAGAAATTATGCAGATATAATGAAAATGAGGGGAGACAAAAAATAAATAAAAAATGAATGAGTCGCATACTGCTTGTCTGCATTCAGCCTTTCGGTTACAGCCAAAACTGATATCAAATGATTAAAGTCAAATTAAATCATAACACAATCAAACCCAGAGCCAAAAGTCATCAAATTATCAATAAAGCAAAATCATGTTATTCCAGGCTCCTTTTTAATTAGTGGGGTCTGAAGTAAATTGCCATTACTCCGGAATTCCATCATGTAAACATTCTTAACTGCATACTTAATTGCTAATAGTAGAAGAGCATTTTAAGATACATTAACTCGAGAGCCCAAATTATTGCAATATTACAAAGTTACATGAAATTGATTGCAGGAAGGGGGAGTAGCATTGGCAGCAGTGAGGACTTTTGGAAATCTCTGAAATATTAAATCATAAGATGCTGCTTTGCAGTGTCAACCATGAAGATGTGAGCTTTATTTCTGAAAGAAAATTAATTGGACTTGAAAAGAATGAGGCAACGTCTGAAAGTGCCTCTCTAGAATATTCTAGTTTTCACACTATTGGATTAGGGACCTTTTCAATTGGCGTTTATGAGGAAATAAACAGCATGGCGCTTTTGAGAAAGCATATTATAGAAGGATTGCTCTCCGGGTCAGTTTTACTCTTCAGTTTATTAGATTATAGCAGGAGATCAGAGTGGGTAGACATTAATCGGACCCTGGATCAGTGTGGATGGGGATTATTGTTATCCTGGGTCAGTTTTGGGTAGGATGCAAGAAGATTTCTGAATGGCATAACTACTCTTGGCAGATGCAAACAGGCAACATCAATTGTGCAAACCTAGCTCATCTTCCTGTTCACAGTCATCCAGGCTGAAATAACAGCTAATGGTAAAAAAGTAGTTTACTCCAAACTTACAATTCTGACAAAACCAAAATGTACTGTGTAAAAGTTCTTCATGGTTATGAAGAAAAATCAAGTTAGCATACACTAATATCCACATATTTAATTTTGCATATGCACATTTCATTTAATGCATTTTTGTTTGTCAAAAGAATAAAATCATTATTTTTGAATCAGTAGAACAAAAATAGCTAAGATGTCCTCAGGTATGTTCGTATTTTACAGCAGTAATTTAATATTAATTTGATCTCTGCTTTGCTGAAGTGCATGGTAAACAATACATTTTGCATGTTTGTTGAGCTGAAAATGCACCCATGTTTGAATTTCTTTATTCTGTGGATCAAAATAGAAGAATATTAGGGGCTAGATAAAAAAAAAAGTACCATGTTATTTTGCAAAACCTGAAACCTGTCCAGTACAGCAGTTAATCTCCGTTGTATCTCTGATTTTGCAGGTTTCGATGTACAGCTTTGTTCTATATCAGCCTTTCCTCAGGCCTGTCAAATGTCAGTTTTGATGGATAACTGCAGAGTGAAGTGTCATGCCACCTATACATACAGTAAGTATGATGCAGTATACATAATTTTTACCTTAAAGGAGCTATGTGGAGGTTTTTACTTAAAAAAATCTTTAAGATAGAGTTTTCATTTGTACACGTATGAGCCAACCATGATGTAAAAAACAGAATGACACCTCGACTGTCCACCACGGTTGCCTCTATCAGCCTGTAGGCTCAATTGTGTGTGGAGGAGTCGGGCCCCAATTGGCGCGAAAATTCACAAAATGTAACGTCATGCGCGTTCTCGTCTACTTGGGCTTACAACAGTACGGCACGCCAGCCATTATAGTAAGCAGTGGCAATAGTGTTTTTAAATGGACTCTGCGGATGGAAATAAGCGACCAGCCTCCAGCACAATTCAGACACCCACGGACACTCCTCGTAAGTAAAAAAAAAAGAAAAAAAGAAAGAGTGTGCGCACTGAGAATGAGAATGAGACTGGCTGCAGTTCCTCTAACGGCCATTGGTGTCAGTAATGGTTAGAAATTTCAGAACCTACGCAATGCTACTTCGGCTTGTCAATCTGACAGTCCCAAAACCGGACAGCGTCAGATCGTGTCACATGGTTCGTGAACAGTTCCTGGTTCATATCTGCTCACAACAAAACTGAAACACCTCTGTACACACGAAATATCCGAATAATAAACCCGCGATTACGATAGAAAAGCTTGGTATGAGATTTTTTTGAGATCTGGGGCATTTTATTAAATATTTAAAAAAATGTACATCGGAAATGCTAACCTGTGCAGCGATGAAAAATGCTACAAATAGCATATTTTTACAGTAGTAAACGACCAAATTCCACCCATGATCGCAAAAGGATGTTATTACAAACACTCGATCGAGGTTCAAAGTGAGTTTTGAGTAAAAGTGTACTAATAATTTAATAAATTGTCTGATGTAGCTTGATGCTAACGTTAGCTATAATGCTACTAATAGCAGGTGAATTTCTTCTTCATAATGCATTTCTGTCACAATAGTTCACATAAAGTCGTAAGAAAATGTTTTGTTGTATATTTATTACTAAGACGTTTGATAAATAAGGGCTAAATGCATACAGAGACTGAAGTGAGATCGCTGCTTTGTTGCTTTGTAAACATTGAAATTCCACAAAAAAGGCTGATAAAGGTGGAATAAAAACAAAAGAATAATGATAAAAGAATAATGCGGATAATGTGTCATACCTGGCGGAGGTGTGACTCGTTTGGTGAGAACAATAGAACAATGAATCGGGGAGTTGTCACAGACAAAAACACAGTCAGAGCACATATGAGTGTTTACATGTGAGATCTTACAGAGATGACAAGTGCCATAAATCAATCTGATTAGCCTTCTCTAAAAACACACATGACATGGCCTTAGAAAATATTTCATAAAATTCACAGTTTTACAGATCAGATTATGAAATTTCTAATGAAGTTTTGAAAGACTTGCGGCTTTAGCTACACTGTATTTCTAAACTCATATCTTACATCAACAATTTTTTAAATACATTTAAAAATGTTTTTAATATTTTTATTTTTGTTTTCATGTTTGAGCTTAAATATCTCTATTATCATAACAGTCTGAGTGATTCGGATTCCTGAACAGTAAACTTTGAAGTGTCAGCTTTGTGAAAAAATGTTGATTATGTATCTAGTCAGAAAGAATCATGAGCAGAAACCTTTTTATTTTGGGTATGTCATTTCTGTCTCCATGCCAAAAAGGGGGGTGACTAGTAAGGGGTTAATAATTTAATTTAGGAAGAGTGGTGAACCTACCAAAATTACTCCAAGAGTGTAACAATGACTCATCCAGGAGGTCATAAAAGAACCCAGAACAACATCTAAAGAACTACAGGCCTCACTTGCCATAAACTCAGTGTTCAACAACAAGAAAGAGACTGGGCAAAAACCACATCCATGGAAGAGTTCCAAGCCATTGCTGACCAAAAAAACAAAACAAAACAAAGGCTTATCTCACATTTGCCAAAAATGAAGAAAAAAAATATCTTGACTATCCCCAAGACTTTTGGGCAAATATTCTGTGGACTAATGTGACAAAAGTTGAACTTATTTGAAGGTGTGTGTTCCGTTACATCTTGCGTAAAACCAATAGAGCGTAAAAAAAAAAAAAAACATCATCCCAACAGTCAAATATGTTGGTGGTAGTGTGATGGTCTAGTGATGCTTTGCAGCTTTAGGACCTGGACGACTTGCCATAATTGATGGAAACATGAATTGTTCACTCTATCAGAAAATCCTGAAGGAGAATATCTGGCCGTCAGTTTGTGGCCTCAAGCGCACTTGGGTTATGCAGAAGGACAATGATCCCAAACAGACCAGCAAGTCCACCTTTGAATGAATCAAGAAAAACAAAATTAAGATTTTGGAGTGGCCAAGTCAAAGTCCGAATTTAAATCCGATTTAGATGCTGTGGCATGAACTTAAACAGTCCTTCCATGCTCGAAAACCCTACAGTGTGGCTGAATTAAAAGAATTCTGCAAAGAAGAGCCGGCCAAAATTCCTTCACAGGGATGTGAAAGACTCATTGCCAGTTATCGCAAATGCTTGATTGTAGTTGTTCCTGCAAAGGGTGTCACAACCAGTTATTATTTAGGGGGTAATTACTTTTTCACGTAGGGCCTAGCAGGTTTGGACAGCTTTTTTCCTTTAATAAATGAAATGATTATTTCAAAACTGCATTTTTGTATTTACTCTGACTATTTTTGTGTAATATAAAAAGAGAGAAAAAAGTATGATTGCAAAAACCTTTTCACGGCACTGTATGTATATATATATATATATATATATATATATATATATATATATATATATATATATATATATATATATGCATGCATATAACACATTAAATATGGTCAACAACATCTCAACAGTACTTTCTTAATGCACATTAATACACACTTAATGCTCATTTACAAAATAAACATATGCCAGAAAATTGGTCGTACGGTCGTTTTAACGCAAAACTTGGAATTTATCCATATGGAAGTGAGCGGTGACTATAGTCAAAACTCATGTCTGGTCTCAGCTCGTTTATGCAAGGTTTTTTATGTATTTAATTATGCACGCAGCATAATGCTTGCAGCATATAAATCTGGTAGAGAATTTTAGAATGACAGCATTTTGTTCATTTAGGTTATTTTCCTGACCAACAACTGAAGCTCATTAGTCGATCACTGACTAGTAAGATTAGAATGTTTTTTATTTATTTTAATTTTTATTTTATTTTATAATGGACTTAAGCTTTATATGCACAAATAGCAGTGTAAACAACAGACCATTAGGATTCACACATTGTCACATCAAACACCTGCAGCGCTTCTGTGAATGGAGAAAAAACAGAAATTAAGTCTATAAAAGGAATAAAATAAATAGGATCACACAAAATACATAATAGTCTTTAATATAATTAACAGATTAACAAAAGAAAAAAAAAGTTTTGTGACACTCTTAATACACTTTATTTTTTTATATTTTTATTTGCTTTAATTCATCTAATCGCACAGGCGCCTCATGCACACACAAGTAATATTAGTTCTCATGTTGCCTGACATTTCAGCCATTCATCATCAAACTAAAATGCAGTCAACCATGTTGCACTGTTTATTTTAAAAGGTCCACCGTAAATCCAGCGTGCAGTGCCCAAACAAACATTTTTCTGCATGTGAAGGTTTTACATGCATAATAGAACATGAGTAAAGTATAAAGCCTTGTTAAGGCTACATAATGAATAATAGTTTAGCAACCAGACGTTACAAATATGGCAAAAATGGAAACATTTGGATTGTTGTGGAATGAGACAGGCTCGGGAGCACAATGTCGTTTCAGTTTTGCTTGTATGATGTTTATAATAAATGCCACTATAGCCTAATTTGTTTAATTTTATATAATTTTATAACTACTTATTTTTCATTCTTGTTCTGTTTTGAATACCATTAAATGTAAAATATGTGTTGTAGATTGAGGGTGAACTAAATAGGCTATAATATTTATATTTACCAGTATTTTAATATACATATAAATTGCATAAATTAATTTAGCCTATTGTTTGCAATTACAAGGTCAACGGGTTATAGAGGATTCTAAATGTAAGTGTTTTTTTAGAGGCGAGATTTTCAAATGACGATTGTTTTCTGCAGCCATATTTATCAACCTTCAATCATTCATACGATGAGATTGGTGGCATACGAATGTATCATGAATCACACATGAACTCTGTCTAATGAGTTGATTTGTGTGCACAGATCTGCGGCTTAGATTAGAGGCCCATTGATTTTCACATGTTTGACCTTTCGTTTACCATATTTGATATGCTGTGTGTTAATGGATGTTTATATGTGAATAAAGCTTAAATATAGTCTTGTTCATAAATAGTATAAAGTGATCACATTTCTATAGATTATTTTTTATGATGTCTGCACATTTTGAAGCTTGAACGTGTTGGTGGAATGGGCTTTTTTGGGGGGTGGGGGATGTCAGAAATCTTCAAGTGTTCATTAAAAATAAAAATGTGTGTTTTGAAAATCACAAAGTTTTATGCATTCGAAACAATATGAGGATGATGATTGATTTTTTGGCTTGGTTTCGAATCTGGAGTGGAGTGGAGTAATTTCGAAATATATATATATATATATATATATATATATATATCTTTGATAATAACCTCATTTGTTTTGCTCTACAGGTGATAAAAATAAAGTGTTGTGCAAAGTACTATGTAGGATTCAATTCATCCCCCACTCTGAAAGAATAATATGTTTTGACGTTTGTTATTTATTCTCTCTGCCTCTCCCCCTCTCTCTTGCTCTCTCTTTCCTCGTCTGTCTCAGAGTATGTGTCTGTCATGGCTTTCTTTCTTCAGAGAAATGCCTGTTTATTCCTTTGTTAATATGACAGATATAATGAGTTTCCTGATTCACCACCAGGCACAAATTAAGACTTTCTTTAGAGTTTATGCTTCAAAATCCATTTTTGTCTCTGGTTTTTAAACTTGACGTTAGTGCTTTTCACATTTTTTATCCCTTTTTTGGGGGGGGTGGGGTTCAGTTGTGGGAAGAGATAATCACATTGCCGAGCACACTTGACCGTTTCGTACAACTCTTTCTCTCCTCGCAACACACACACACACACACACACACACACACACACACACACACACACACACACAGCCACATATTGTGATTGATTGCAAATTTTACATTAATGACATTTTTTATATTTATTGCCTGTTTTTAGGGTTTATTACGAAAGACATTTGTCATCCTGAGTGTAAAGAGAGGACTACATGCACATGCACACAACAGTATGTGTGAGAGTTGCATGATTTAGCCATGAGGGGTAACATTTTTAGTTTTTTTTTAATTTGGGGTATTATTTTTCTCTTTCTCCATCATGAATATAATACGTTAACAGTTCATAATGCAATTACTTGTCATCAAGAAATCATCAATGTTAATTTAACCTGACCCCCCATTATGGGGCTCACAGCTGAAATTGCTCTACCTAACTTAAAATTGTAACATTTTCCTACTTCAGTGTGTTACAAACATAATTTTGGTGTCTTTGGAAAAGAAGATCCTTTGGGCTTTACTTTTTATCATCCAGATTTGATAATGCTCAAAAATATTAAAAGTTATTGAATTTTTGATTTGATTTTGAATTTGATATAAAAATACATGAAATTAGTCCTGGAGCAATCTAGAAAAGTAATGGGTTGAAAGTCACGTGTCTCATGAGTTTCTATTTTAAATCTGAATAAGATATCATGAAAAATGAGACTCCTGCAAATATATTTCTGAGACTATGTCTACACCCCCCCCCCCAAATATATATAAAAAAATATTTACCAACTGTATTGAAGCTTTCTACAGTCATTAAACATACCACTGCATAGTTTTTTTTTCAATTATAAAACACTAGACAGAAACTTAGACATCATATAAGTGATTTATTTGAGCGCTAGAGAATTCAATAAGAATTGAGTAAGAAAAATAAGAATAATAAGAAAAAAAAAAAAAAAAGATTTAACTTTGTATGCCAATTACAGAAAATCCTGAGATTGCTAGAAATGCAGCATTTACAATGACTTACAATGAAAATAGGTGCTGATGTGCTGATGGCCACTTATACAGATGGTAATAACACAAATGAGCCATAAAGTAAATAATCCACTTCTCTATAGACGCGTTCACTTTGATAGCCATGATCATACAGTAATAGCAAGCTGATTTGCACTCAAACAGATGGTAATCATGCAGATACATTCACATTCAACATAAAACACACTTTCACATATATAAAAACTGTTGAAAAATAAAACAAACAAAGAAAAATGCGATCGCTATAAGTTCCACCTCCACCAGCTGACAGGTGTGTCAGAGCGCGTCACGTATGGAAGCATATGGGTAGCAATATTCAATTTGGGATGTAATATGCAAAATGACAATGCAATATGTAAAATGACAATGCATTTCTGTATTTAAATTTTCCAATACATTTGTGCAACGTTTGGTGCAAAATGAAAATGAAAATTAAATTACATAATTTTCATTTGCCATTTCATACACCAGTTTTAATATGTAAAATGAATACTAATTTTAACACTTTATAAGTTGCAAAATTAAAATGAAAATGTAATACAGAAATGATTAGATATGTCTAACATGTTCAAGCAAAAACTGTGGCAAAATTAACATTTAAATGCTATTTTTCTTAAATGCATTAACACTCACAGTCAAGACACTTACGATTGCATTTTCATTCAATGTCCCGCAATGAATGTAGCAAAATTCAATATGCACATTGAAAATGCATTCCGAGCCGATCACGTCTCCGCCCACTCCCGCCATGTCAATCACTGCGTGAACAAGGCGGGGCTTGCAGAAGGTCAAGAGACTCAAATCTCAATTAGAGGATTCAAGTGAGAGAACATGGACACAGGGCTTAAAGTATTCCGGCACCGTGCCGGATCTCCGGCGTGTGGCCGTGAGGAAAAAAAATATAATAATATTTGAGTGCCTGCGCATGCAGTTTAATATTTTCGAGCCAATTTATTTCTTCTACCAATCATATGAGAGGAACCCAGCTTTAACTAACGTTACAAGCCTATCAGAAGCAGAGAAGAGAGTGTCCTTGCAACACAGTTTGATTGACGCCCATACGTCAATGTCACGTTAGCGTTGTCGGAGAAAAAAAAATGGAGCGCAGATTTATGAAGCCTGGGGATGATGTCCTAGACTCCTAGCAATAGATAAAGGACTCAAAAATAAATGGCGCTTTTTGGCAGTTGGTGCAAGAAACAGACAGCACTGGGCTTGTTTCTGCATGATTTGCTCGAGGACGCTTCTGTATGCCAGCAGCGGTAAGAAAGTGCTTGCTGGCTATGATTTATGTTGCGTTCCAGGCAACCCGTAACCTGTGTTTTTCCAACCTTAAACCCGTGAAAGTGCACTGGAACGGCAGTCAAACCCGTGACTTCCCACCCGTGAACTCGTACTAGATCAATGTACTCCGAGTTCTGCCTACGGATGCAGTGTTTATGCACGTGGTACACGTTAAAAATAGATTTTAGGACAATGTTTGAAATAGTGACTTACGAGCTCAAAAACCTGCCTGGAACGCAGCACCAGACTCCGGTCATAGAGCCGCTGCCTGTGCACTCAAACTTACCACGACGTTGCCGGGAGTAGAGACCTGCGCGGGAGGGATTTTTCAGTCCCGCTCCCGCAAAAAATGTGTTATTTTCTCCCGCTCCCGCCCGAAAAATCCCGCGGGTAAACGTATAGAAATTTTTTCTTTTTTCTTTTTTTAATACATTGCATATTCTGCCTGCTACTCTTTTATTTTTTCACTTATTGCTCCCCTGTTGAATATAAATGTAAAAAAGAAACGGAAAATAAACAAATGTTTCGTTTTATTTGCGTTTAATTAAAAGTATGAACATGAACAAGGAACTTAGAACATAGAAATACAGTAAAAAAGTAAGAAATGTAAATAAAAAATATATACCTATAATAATTAGGCTATATAGCCTAATAAATTATATAATAATAATAAACCTGGATTTATTTCATGTTCAAAGGAAAAGTAGTTTATGGGGCCTGCGCAATTCCTTCAAACATTTAACAAAAAATATCCTTATTCCTCAATAACAAAATAGACCAATTTTAAATATTTAGCTAAATAAATAAAAATAAACTGAATTTACAAAAAAAAAAAAAAAACAACTGTACGACTACTTGTGCCTCATGTCGTTGAGGCCCACTGTTGAGAGCTTCAGTTTAATCCTTCTCTTCTCCAGTATGCGACCGCAAATACTGAAAGCCCTGCGCTAGCTGGAATGCAAAGTACATGGCGACGGCGTGTTTGCTTAATCTCGGAAATTCGTCTTTTCAACCACTGGAGGACATCATCCGGTCTACGTGCTTCTAATCAATCCAACTTGACCCTTAAATATCTCGCTATTTCGGAATCGAATTACACGTCGATGTCTATGGTATCATATTATAAATAAAGGTCTATTTGTTTCTAGTTATTTTATTTTGTTAGATATTTATTTTCCCGCAACCAGCACACAATAATATCTTGCCGCCCGCGTCCGCATTCACCCATCAAATATTGTCCTGCGTTAAAAAAAAGCGTTAACTAGCCTGTTGGTTTCAAATCAACATGCGAGTTACATCCCAAAAAAAAAATTATAATAGCCTTGATTTCACTTCTAATCTTCAGTTTAGCAGTTCAGTTCTTTAAGCACGTTGAGCACTTAATTATTTAAGCACTTTAAGCACTTGTTATTGTTTAGAAGAAAACATTTTATTTGACATAGTACTTTTAAATAAATGGTGCCAAACATAATCATTGAAGAGATTCATGTCTATCTCAGTCTTTTTATCATTTTTTAAGCACTTAAGCTCTTGTTACTGTATTTTTGTTATTATCGTCAATATTTGAATTAAGTCTGTCTGTGGAGTTTCTCTCCAAACACCTCCCACCCCCCCCCAAAAAAAAAAACAGTTCAGGCTCAGGAATTTTTTCCACTTTAACCCCTGTGGACAAGACAGTTGGTCCGTGTACGTTTTGATCATTTCGGTTTATGGCTTCAATATTTCATTTGCACTTTTGAGCGGAGCTGAAACGCTGCTTTCATCTGATTGGTCGAATCGCTCCACCTTCAGCTCGGTCTTTTCATTCTTTCAGGCAGAATAAGAGTCAGTGCGAGTGAAGCACTGTAATGTCTGAAACCACCGCTCACTGTTAATTAGCATAATATTTGAATCAGATGTAGCTGGGCATATAATTCGTGCTATAATTTACAGCTGTGGATGTGTTTATGACTCATTATTACGACGAATCTGGTACGTACAGCGTTTCCATTATTCATGTTTTGAAGTGAACTGCTTACACAAATGTAACAAATATAGTCTTTATAAGCTTTCCATTGAAAAACAGCAATCTGTCACCGATGCTTGAGGCTTAGATCTTTATAATTATATACAGTTTGTCAAGATTAAATTTGTCCCGTTTCATTTAATCTATTCGTAAACACTGACACGTGCGAGTTGAGGGCCGTTGAGGACACAGGCATTCTGGTGCAGGCTAACAGGTTTTAATAGACTATCGGCCCTATTTTAATGATCAAATCACATGGTCTAAAGCATAGTGCAGGTGCTCTCAGGTCGTGTCTGAACCCACTTTTTCTATTTTAACCATGGGAAAACTCTCTGTATGCAAGCACTTGATCCTTTTAAATTCAAAGTCAAAGTTTATTTATAAAGCCCTTTTTAAAAAATAGCAAGTGTTAATCAAAGTGCTGTACACACATAAAAGAAAATATCAATGATACAACAGTCAACAACGTGTATGAAGACAATAAGACACCACAAGGACAATAAAAGTAAGCAGCTCTCATGTAGCGCCAAATGTCAGGCTATATAAATGAGTCTTTGGCTAAATTTTAAAACAGCAAGTGTTTTTAATTTTAAATTTTAAATTGCATAAATTTGGGTAAAATAGCAGTTTAGGCATTTAAAATTTTTGTTTGAAGTCACATTGTGTTAAACTGTCAAAATAACAATAAAAATAATTACCCATGAAAAAATAATTAAATACCCATGTAATCAACCTTTGGGATTGACTGTGTTTGCACTGGTCTTCTTGCTTAAGTGAATTAGTAGCCCATTTTCAGCCCATGTACTCATTTCCCATTAGTGAACCAAGTAGGTCCCAAATGGGGAGCACACCTGGGATTGCCCATGTGGGACCTACTTAGTTTACCCAAGTGGGCCAGTTTACCCAGATAAGATGCCCATTTTGAGCCCATGCCCACTCTGTACCCCTGTAGCCCATTTGTAACCCATATGGGCTCCACATATATGTGTTGGCTGGGTCGGTGTACCAGGTCGCATGGGTTGTCCCTATTCTCTTAATGAGTAATGGGTGTTTTTGGGGCGTAATGTGCAATAAACCAATCAGAGTGTCATCTCCCATTACCTTTAAGAGCCAGTTGTGCTAGGTCCATGGCAGGTTCACTATTTACATGGCAGAATTAAATTTCTCATTTTTAAAATTGTTTGTGTGATGCTGTGCATCCCTGTGTGTGTAATAAGCAAAGTGTACGCTCATTGTGCCCCCGCTTATTACTAAAGCGCTCTTTAAATAACAAAGAAAAAACATTGCACCACAATTTAGACCAGGTTTTTGTTGGCCAGTGTTGTTAGTCTATTTTCAGTTCCTGAAAATAGCAACGTACCAACAATGTACTTCACACCTCTTTTTTTAAACTAGCATGCCCATAGGCAGACAAATGGGCACAAAAGTTGCACAGGATAGGAAAATGAGAACTGAATTAGACTGAAACTAGAAAAAATACTTGCACCATGCCTTACACCACATTGCACCACATTTAAGATAGGGCCCTATTAGTCTGAATAATAAGTTATTTGAACTGAGTTATTTGTATATTTATAAACATACAAAGCATTTAGTTAACGAACATGGGTAAATGCGTGTGAGGGGATGATCGATGATTTGTTTTAGTGAAGAGGAGAATTTTTGAAGCATTATCACAAAAGTACACACTAAACAAATGAATTTTATCAAATGTTCTAGCCCCTTTGCCTGCAGAAAAACAAATCATGTACAGAAATGTACAATAATGCACTTGGCAGATGCTTTTATCCAAAGCGACTTGTGTTACTTTAAAGTCAGCTGTAGTTTTTATAGTTCCCTTCTGTCGGTCACTATGAGTTATGTCGTGATGACATTAGGAGTTTAACTTGGGAGCCCAATCATCTCTGAGTTCAAGAGAAAATGCCAATATGAATTGGCAAGTAGATTTTGCATGCTAAGCCACTGCCCGTGCACACAGGTATATAAGGTGACAGCATGCATCCACTCATTAGATTTTTGCTTCGAAGCCGAGTTGTTGTATCAAATGCTCTTTAACTCTACAAAGCAATTCATCTGCTGTGTGTCAGAAAGCTGTTCTGGTTGGTGGTATGGCGTGAACAGTGGTGTCCTTTTCAGCGATTCCCCTGAGTGCTTCAGTTAAAAGAGCAATTTTCCTAAAAGAGCAAATCAGCAAGTCCTTCTGGATGCATTCGTTTCCTGTCCTCTGACAATGGCCATGAGCATTGTCTTCCGTGTCTGGGCATTCAGCATGCTGAAGATGCTTTCGTGGATGGTTCATACCCAGACTGCAAGATTTGAGGATGACAGTGAGAGCTTCTCTGCTGGGCCATCCCACGGACCTCTCACTCCTTCTTCAGTGCTTTTCTTGTGCGGCTGCTGAGTGATTCTGCTGGGCTGTCTTATTGCGGTCCCAGCATTTCATTCCACTGCCGAATCGGACCTAGAGTTGATGGCCATGCTTGCCCGGAATGGCTGGATGATTGGTTTCACAGTGCAAAGCTTGACACACAACCGCGTTCTGCTCAGGTTTCTTTCTTCCTGGAGGTGCATGAGTAAGTTACGTAGTCGTGGACAGCCCCTTTTACGGCCACCTCTACAGCCCTCACTACCCTCTAAAGGGAGATGGCTAGGGGGTGTGTTGACATTTCCCAGGTGGAGAGAGTGACTGCGGTGTACCTGTGCCTGCAAAACGCTGCCACTTGGAGGAATGGTCCACGTCTCTCGCCCAAAGCCTGTAAAGCCTGTCACACAGCTCACTCTCACCCACGACACACCCTATTGCCAGTGGCCAAGAGATCATGGTTTGGAGACACAACTTCTCTCCAAACATCTCTGGCCAGTCCCTCTGGGGACATGGGGAGTTTTGCTGTGAAGACTCAGAATGCGATGCCTTCTTGACCACCCAGCACATCTCCCCATCGCTTCACTACTGCAGGTACATCAATTGTCCTTTTGGTGCCACTCTTATGGGGTTTGGGAGCATGGTTTGTGCTGCCCATCCTGTCCTGCTGGCTCATTTGGATGGTTCGACTCTGCTACACAGTTCTCGAGACTTCATTGGAAGCAATCAACCTGAAGGACGTGTACTTTCATGTCTCAATCCTTCCTCTTCACAGAATGTTCCTACAATTTGCCTTCAAGGGTCGGGCATGGCAGTACAAGGTCCTCCCCTTCGGGCTCTCCCTGTTCCCCTGTGCTTCATGAAAGTTGCCCAGGGCCCCTTGCCCCACTATGGGCGCAAGAGGAGTTGTGTGATCACAGGGACCTGCTGCTTTGGCACCTCAGTCAGCTAGGTTTGTGTGTTAAGTAACAGGAAATTGGGGGTAAGAACTGGCTCGGTGTCACGCTTACTAGGCCATTCCCCCTCATAAGGGGATACAAGTGGCTTTCTTTTCCCAGAAGAGTTCCCAGGTCGAGCATCCTCCTGCACCCCCAGCAGTAAGACTTGGCGGAGCAGTCTGATGCCAGGCCCAGTACTGGTGTTAACATGTCCAGAGTCCTGGTCAGCTCCTGTACTGAGCTAGGTGTCCATATGGCTTTATTCCCTACAGGTAGTCCCATATGTGTATTCTTCCATGGTAAGTTTTCCTCTTTGTAAACCAGTATCTTCCTTTGACAGACCCACTCTGTCAGTCTCTTCTGGCAGTTGTTCCATGCCTACTCTAAGGTAGGCCTGCCTCAGAGAACCATTCCATATGTAGTACTTCCCCCTGGGTCAGTCCATATCAGTATCTCCTCGTGTCACCTCCCTACAGGTAGGTTGTGGTCTCCGTAGCGTCCTTTTTCGTAAGACTTGCTACTCCATTGTTCTGCCAGGCTGAAAGAACAACTAGGAAAGATCAGATCAACAAGAGAAGAGGTAAGGAGTTAGACTCATGGCAGGTCTCACCAATTAACGTGCCCAGTCGGTGCTGAACTGCCTGAGTGGTAAGACAGTAATACCCCTGAAATATTTTCAGAGGCTCCTGGGGCATATGGCATCCACAGCCACAGTCATGCCACTTGGATTGCTTTAATATGAGACCACTTCAGTCCGAGATGGGCATGGGGCCGCAGTACACATAGTCATCATCATCATACACATCGTCATCATTTTTAGTTGTACTATTCCCTGACTCAGGACCCCCTGGGCACAGATGCACTGGCACACAGCTGACCCCGGGCTCTATGCAGGTATGTGTTTCCCCCAGTGAGTCTGCTCACACAAACACTTTTATCCAAAGCGACTTACATTGCATTCAGGCTAACAATATCCTCCTATCATGTGTTCCCTGGGATCCGAACCCCTAACCTTGCGCTTGCGAACGCAATGCTCTACCACTTGAGCTACATGAACACTAACACTTGGATATGTGTCCAAGGTTCCCACCACTCCCTTCTGAGATTAGGTGGTGAACCAGTATCTTCCTTTGACAGACCCACTCTGTCAGTCTCTTCTGGCAGTTGTTCCATGCCTACTCTAAGGTAGGACCTGCCTCAGAGAACCATTCCATATGTAGTACTTCCCCCTGGGTCAGTCCATATCAGTATCTCCTCATGTCACCTCCCTACAGGTAGGTTGTGGTCTCCGAAGCGTCCTTTTTCATATGGCTTGCTACTCCATTGTTCTGCCAGGCTGAAAGAACAACTAAGAAAAATCTGAAGCAATCTTTCACTGAAGGTTGAAATCCCTTCCAAAAACATTTTCTTTGAGGATGAAACAGCAGCATGGCCTTCTCTAGGAGTGATGTACCATTTGCTCTGGGGCTTTGGAAAGGTTACAACCGTAATGTAGCTTTGTCTTGACACGCTATGGCTTGTCATCAATTGAAGCGCCACAGGGTTGTGATGGTATTCAGGTTGTGGTGTTTTCCATAGAACCCTAATGTCATCACGGCATAACTTGTAGTGACCAACAGATAGGGAATGTCTCGGTCACGTACGTACGTAACCCTCGTTCCCTGATGGAGAGAAGATTAATTTTATGTCCCCATGACACAACCTTGAGTCACTTGCTGTTGCCGGGACATTTTCTCCGCTCCTCAGTGTAAAACCTAATGAGTGGATGCATGCTGTCACCTTATATACCTGTGTGCACGGGGAGTGGCTCAGTATGCAAAATCCACTAGCCAATTCTCATTGACGTTTTCTCTTAAACTCAGAGATGATTTGGCTCCCAAGTTAGACCCCTGATGTCGTCACAACATAATGTCTCTGTTCCCTCCATCAGGGAATGAGGGTTACATATGTAACCAAGGTTTACTTTAAATGCTGTAATACAATTTTGCAATTCCATTTAGAAGTGCAGAAATGACACACTTTTTAAATCTTTTTAGCTGCAAATGTCATTGTTTCTTTCTCTTTGTCTTTTCTTCCTTTATTTGGCTCTACACATTTTGCCATCTTTTTTTCCTCATTTAATTTTTATCTCATGGGCTGTAGTGTGAGACTGACAATGTGTGAAAAATGATGGTTCAACCTCTGGGAAAGAGGAGCAGCAGTAAACAGAAGGAAAGATTAAACAACAATGCTCCCTCGCCTCTCAGGACCACTGCCAGAGGTGTGTGCATACGTGTTTGATGTATGTGATAAATCGTAGATCAGATTATGAGAAAAGAGATGACGAGTTCATTAGAAGCTCGCACCCTCAAAAGCGCAGAACGAAGGATCAGAGAGAAGCCACCAACCTCTGCGAACTCCTCCCTCTCATCCCTTCATTCTTTTGTAGTCCTGTCCCCATCACTTGGCTCAGATCTTCTGCCTTATTCAATCTTCTATGCTTCCATACGGAAAACATGATCTCTTCTCTTCTCTTCTCTTCTCTTCTCTTCTCTTCTCTTCTCTTCTCTTCTCTTCTCTCTTTACATTTTGTTTCTTTTCTTGTTTGTGAGTTTAAATTGAAATTCTCAGTTAACCCTGTGGTGTCTGAAGTGATTTTGGGGCCCTTAAGATATTTTGACATGCCCTAATATTTTTGCTTATGTCAGCTACTTATACTATTAGTCAACATGTACTTTTTTAGTATTCAATAATAATACAATAATAATAATAATAACAATAGTAATACAATAATATTTGAGCATGATTAATCTACATGTTTGGCTTAAAAAACAACAACAAAAATAAATACTTCAGTAGTCAAGGAGCATGTTTAACCATAGAATGTCAGTGTAGCTCGTATAGGAAAAATTTTGAAGAGATTCAAGTGAAAGTCAGCATGATTCATCTGTAGTGCAGGTATCTGATCACTAAAAAACAAACAAACAAACAAACATAAAAAAACAAACATTTGTGAGCATATTTTAATATATAATATCAGGAGCATCTGTGTATATAGAGATTTTGTAGGCATAGACTTGTGCATGCTTTGCACTATCGTTAAAAATGACATTTTGTATTTGAGAAACAAATTATAGCATTCATCATGTTACAGTGTACACTCATATTAATTTTATATAGGCTATTGATTTGTATTATATAGACTATGAAAACATCATAGCACTGTAAGAAATTTAGATTACATTATTAACATTATTATGATGTTCACTAATACTATTACTAATTTAACGAAACAAAGAGAACAATTACCACATAGCAAACATAGTTTACCATACAGCAAATAAATCAAATGAAAGTAACATCTGTAAAATAGTGAATGCACACTTACTCAAAGATTCTGAGTTGAAAACTGAGAACGAGTGTCACCTTCCTGTTATACTTTGTAGATGCAGTTGAAGGCAAGAGTGATGTATTGAGTCCTAAAATAATTTTATAAACAATTGTTATAATTTTTCCCCCACAGTGCCAATAATAAATAAACTACATTTTAACACAATCAACTACTAATAATAATACCGTAAAGTCTAGACATAATAAAAGTACAATTAATATAGCCTACTGTGCACTTACTCAGTATGTCTTTCCAGTGAACTCAAAACTGAACGACACGTTTGCCTTTCTTGTGCAATTATTAGTTATAGTAATGCAGCCACAGTCCTAAGCTTTCCATCGACAGACATATATATATATATATATATATTACAAATGTATATAATGATAGATGTTTTAAAGGAGCATCTTAATGACAAACTAGCACACTGTTTTACATATAGGGATACAGTATTGTTTTTGTGCCAAAATTGACCAGAAATTGATTTTCCATTTTCCATTTTCCATGATTTTCCATTTCAAGCCTACAATATGTAGCCTAGTGTACAATGCTTATTTATTTTGAAGGTGACGAAGGAAGCAACAGTAGCACTAGTGCTGTTAGTGCTCCTGCTGTTGAACAAGAGGGGGTGGACAGTTCAGCTTTTGAGTCAGAGCAGGAACCTTCAGGTAAAGTTTAAGCTATAAGCAAAACTAAACATGCTGGCTATACTCTTAGAACAATATGTGCTTTTATGATTTATAAGGTCATCAGTAATAGCACTGTGATCATTGGAACATACAATTGATGGCTGCATAATTAATATAGATTATTGAAAGTGCTTATTTATAAATAAATACTTCCAGTGTAGTCTGCTGTGTACTTAATAAATCTGAGGGAGTGTGTTCAGAAAGTTGACACCCTGCTGCTTGTGTTCCAGAAATCTGTATCACTCTGAAACCACCGTCACAATTTTTTTTTTTTATATGGAAATGCTTTTGATGTTTCTGGGTAATAAGCCTTGCAGATGTATATAGAGCAAGGGAGAAGTTATCATGAGGTACTGTACTAATGACCTCTACAGATCCTCAACTTAAAATGCAACTAATTTGAGTTACAGCTAACATAAAACATCAAACAAAGCACATCAAAACAATTGAGATCCTGGAAACAATGCCATAAAAATACTACAGTGCAAACATCTGCCGGAGACAGAAAATAACGAAGACAAACTGTATTGGTACTTGGTAACAAATGTAGCTTGCAGTAACAAACTAAACAACAACATTTGATGACCACAGAGACCAACAGACTATCTCTAAAGTGCATGTTTGAACAGATAAGGAAATAAATACAAACATTATTAAAAAAATAAAACAATTACCAAAAAAAAGGGGGAAAAAAAAGATGGTTCTTTCAAACACACTAGAATGAGGACTAATAAGTAATGTCTCTCAGAACTACCCAATTAAGGGCCTGGTCCTACTACTAGAGCTAAACAAATGAGCAGCACCCCATCTTATTCAGCAGTTCAAAGATGAAGTCAAAATATAACAAATGTTCACACAGTTGTAGCATCTGCTTAGGATCATGTACAATCGTTTGGGCTTTGTTGTAGGGATTCCTTTAGCCTTTTGACATTTGCATATAAATTACAGAATCTGGCCCCATAGTATTTGGGTAAAACTGCACAAGTTCTCTAGACTAGCAATAAACATTCCAATGGGCCATAAACCGGAGACAAAGGAACTTTCTCCCGCTCAAAATTCATGCATCTGATTGGGCATTCCACCCAAAAGGTGGGTGTGAATAGAAACTGTAAAAAACCATTATCTTTGGATAATCTGTGCTCAGAAACCCTTGCTTTTCGAGACCAACACTCTCCAAGACTCCTAGAAACTCTCCTGAGTTTTACTTTCCGGCAATTTTTCCTCTTCAAAATAACTTTGTTGAACCGCTGAGGAATCTCCAGCTTCCTTCTAATAAGAACTCATCGAGAACTTTCGTTATCTACCGCATCAGGACTCTTGTGCAGCAACGAAGCCAGTGCAAGTAACCGTTTACAAATATTAAGATGAGTGTTTAAGTCTGAGCCCCTTTTTAAGGTGATTTTTGATTCTTTGATGATTCTCGTTAGGTTGTGGTTAATTGATGTGAAATACTGCCATTCTTTTGCTCTTCTTCCTATTTTCTTTACTCTCCTTCATTCTGTATATATACATATGTGCTTTGCTTGGTTTAGATATTTTCCAGCTATAGGTTCATTTAATTAAATCTCTTATATTCACAATTGATTTGTCTCTGTGTGCTGCTCACAATTCAAAGTCACTGAATGTTTGTTATCTTGCTACATGCTAAACTACTGCTAGTACTGAATAAGTAGAACAGTTATTCTTCCTTGGCCAGGAAAATAATCTTTTCTATAATTGATTAATGGTTATTTTGTCTGCTCGGTAGACGGATAGATCGAATAATTGTAATATCAATTCTGTTACAGTTCATTCTAAAATCAAATCTAAATATTCATTATTAATTATAACCAGTTATAATTAATCATAAATATTCCCTTTTTGAGCTAATTTGCTGCACAGTCTATGAAAGAAGCACACTGAAAAAGAAGCACATTGGAACTCTGCAACATAAACCCAAATACACACCATTGATAAATGTGGTCATGCTTTGAATAAGGTCAGCACCAAACAGCTCAAAACCATGAAGTGCTGCTGCTGACCAAGCAACTAACCAAATTATCATGCCAACAAGGACATAAAACAGCTCAGAAAAATGACAGACACACAGCCCTGCCCAGTAATGAGCATGTAGTGCACCAGCTTCTCATAACATTGGCCTAAAATAATAAGCTTAATGCATTATCTCTGAAGACTTCCTGGTGTGTATTGCCTACCAGCTTCACACCTTCATATTTGACTCCATGTTCTACCATATGCCACAACTTGAAGTGATGGTTGTTCCCTTCCTCAACAAAGCAAAGGGAGTAGTGAAAAATCTGAAACATGGACAAGTTATTAATTCCCCTTCCTTTCCAAGAATATCTAGCAACCAGCAAAAGAGGTCAATGGATCATGGTACAGTTGATCAAAGCCATTGAGCTTGGAGAGCCTGCAATTGCTCCCCAAAGGACTCCTGAGAAAAGAGAGTTCTGTCAGCACCCTGGAGAGCTCCACAAGACAGAAATCTTTGGCCACACACACCAATGTAACACAACAAAAGGTCTTTTTAAAATGAAGTCTCCAGAGGCAGTCCACGGACCCAGAGAAGGTTGACTTCATGGCTTGGCTTTCTCTCAGCTTTATTCATAATGCATTTCTCATCAGTACTGCATCAGACATGAAAACACAACACATCATAGTCTGGATTGTCTACAGGAAAGCGTTAGTCAATACGTCGAACATGAATCCTTGGCTGCACAGTGTTGTACAAAGTCAACAAGAAACAAATACTTTATCAGGAATTTAATGGCTCGTTTCCACTGAGTGATATGATACAGTACAGGTCAGGTTCGGTACGGGTAACCCTGATCAGGCTTGCGTTTCCATTGCCAATAGTGACCTTACTTGGTAGACGTGGTATATGCCAGAAAGTAGCGATCGATGAAAAAACGTGACAATAAGCACCACTCAGCCTCTTTTTGTTAAATGTGAGTTTTATTGAACAATGCCATTATAAAAGTATAAGAGGCTTATATAAGAGGAAAAAAGACAAAAGCAAACAATTCAGTCAAACATATGATACAAACTCAGCACTGTACTACGCTAAAGTTAAAAATAAATATATAAAGTTAAACATAACTTTATGCTCAGCCAAAACAATATGACCAAGAACAAATAATAGATTGATTAGACCATGAATGCCTGTTAAATATAACCTACCCAACATTAATTAATATCCGATTTTTGCATTTACACTATACACTGCTGAAACTACCAAACGTAGAATTTCTGACCCGAAAAAAGGAGGTAAAACAGCACGAAATACAATGGATGCAGATGCAAATAAAATTATACAGTGTTTTGCTTTCCACAATATTTTGAAAAGTCAACAAAAAAAATCAGCAAAACATTGGTCTTGTACGGCGAAAAAAAAAGATGAGCCCTTGTTGCAGACTGGGCGAATTTCGCGCCTATAAGTAGTCATGTGATCTCACCTGAGTTGACGTCACTTTTTTAATGACGTACGACTCGCCTTTACTGGGGATTATCCGATTTGTCTGCTTACATGGCACACGCAAATGCACGTATCGGATTCATATCCGATTTACCACATATGAATGAGGCCTGAATCCGATCTGAGAACATCGGAATCCATGTGGTTTTTTCCTGTTTACATGTTCACCGGTCATATCCGATCTGTGCCACATGAGAGGAAAAAATCGGAATTGGGTCACTTGAACCATGCAGTGTAAATGGGGCCTAAATTAGAATGTTGTGGATTTCGGTAATTCAAATCAAATTGTGAAACTTGTGTATTAAATAAATTCAATGCACACAGACTGAAGTAGTTTAAGTCTTTGGTTCTTTTAATTGTGATGATTTTGGTTCACATTTAACAAAAACCCACCAAACAAATCTCAACAAAATAGAATATGGTGACATGCAAATCAGCTTATCAACTCAAAACACCTGCATAGGTTTCCTGAGCTTTCAAAATGGTCTCTCAGTTTGGTTCACTGGGCTACACAATCATGGAGAGGAATGCTGATCTGACAGTTGTCCAGAAGACAATCATTGTCCACCTTCACAATGAGGGTAAGCCACAAACATTCATTGCCAAAGAAGCTGGCTGTTGCAGAGTGCTGTATACAAGCATGTTAACAAAAAGTTGAGTGGAAGGAAAAAGTGTGGAAGAAAAAGATGCACAACCAACCGAAATACCCGCAGCCTTATGAGGATTGTCAAGCAAAATCCATTCAAGAATATGAGTGAAGGAATTTGGCTACAGTTGTCGTATTCCTCTTGTTAAGCCACTCCTGAACCACAGACAATGTCAGAGGCATCTTACCTGGGCTAAGGAGAAGAAGAACTGGACTGTTGCCCAGTGGTCCAAAGTCCTCTTTTCAGATGAGAGCAATTTTCATATTTCATTTGGAAACCAATGTCCTAGAGTCTGGAGGAAGGGTGGAGAAGCTCATAGCCCAAGTTGATTGAAGTCCAGTGTTAAGTTTAAACAGTCTGCTGGTGTTGGTCCATTGTGTTTTTTGAAAACCAAATCACTGCAACAGTTTACCAAGAAATTTTGTGCTTCCTTCTGCTGACCAGCTTTTTGAAGATGCTGAATTCATTTTCCAGCAGGATTTGGCACCTGCCCACACTGCCAAAAGATGCTGTTGTGCTTGACTGGCCAACAAACTCACCAGACCTGAACCCCATTTGAGTTGAATTACTGAAAGAAATAAACTTTCCCACAAAATCCTAATTAATTTAGATGCACCTGTACAAACTTTTATAATACACGGTTATATATATATTTATTTTGTATTTGCACACTCTGATGTAAATAAGCCCTACATTCATGGACAGCAGAGCGGAACAAGTGAAGGAGAAGCTTTATCCCCTTGTATCAACCAATCAACATGCTGCAGTGAGTGTATCTCCACCCTTTTGGTACCCTTTACTGTGCTTGGTACCCCAACGGAAGGGCACCAAAAAAGTCATATGGTACAGTGGGCTATTTTGGTACAATTCACAACTTATGACAGTGGAAAGGAAATAATTGCATATCGTACTGTACTGTACCAAACCGTACCACTCAGTGGAAATGAACCATAATAGTACTATAAGCCAACTCAGAGAAGACTGCAAAGTGTGCTACTGTTATTCACAGGCTTAAACCTCCTGAACCAGATGTTCATCATGAGTAGATATTGATGCAGATACAAGACTGGAGCTTGTGTCTGCCTCCAGCAGTACATGGATGATATCAAGCAGGATTCCAGAAGCATGAGCAACAATGACTCAATAATTCTCCTGATCTCGAGCTGTATCAAAGAGATAAGCTGTAAGAAAGTGTCAAGACCATCATATAAATTTGACTCCAATTCTGGATAAGACATCCATAATGTCTTCCTTATGGCTTCATGGCAAACTGGGAGAACCAGTATAGATGTGGCTGTACAACATCCAAAGTCCAAGGGTGAAGTACCTTATAGTAGGATAAAAGATGATCAGAACATTATGCACTGAACAGCATCATGAAGTCACCAGGATCATGCACAGTAGAACGAGTGATCTTGATTCGCTCGTTCAGATGCATTTCATTAGAGTTGCAAAGTGCCCTGGTGTATGGGGACATTTCCTTGGGATGTAATGAAAATGAACAAGGATGGGCTTGTTTTGTGCCTAAGTTATAGACAGACACATGAGTGAAGGCGATCCAACCCAACAATATTGACATGTCTAAGGACAAAGTTGTCCTATCCCTCTCCAAGAAGGGTACTGTCCTGCAGAGTTTGGACTAATTTAACCGATATAAACACCTATATCAGCTAATCATGATCTTTAGGATTACTAAAGACTTCTGGGCAGTTGTATTGGGGCAAGTTGGACCTAAATTCTGTAGAACATTGGCCCTTAAGGAACATTTTATACAAAGCACCTAAAGGGACATGGTCGTGGAAAAATATTTTTTTCAAATATTTTGTGTTCCCTCAAGAAACTTTGTTTTCCCCTTGCAAAACTTTTGAGTTCCCTCACAAAGATATTTGTGTTTCCCTACAAAGGTAACTCCACTCTCCCATAAAGATATTTGGGTTTTGTAGCAAAACCAGTAGAGTTCAGACAAACACTTGCTGGTTACTATACAGCTTGCAGTGGTTCGTATAATGTTTAAAACAGCTAAATGAAGATGATAAGAGTCCAAGTTCAAAATAAACCTCTATGAACCTCTCCACTGTGAAAATACGGAGCTGAATGAACCACTGCTAGTTGTAAAAGTTACAAATAAAACGCAAAATAATGCAAAAGTTTTGTGAGGAAACACAAATATCTGCGAGACAACGCAAATGTTTTGTTATGGTTTTGTGAACAAGAGAACACACACACACAAAATTTTCTACTCCAATTTTTTTCAACCACCATGTCCATTTAGGGGCTCTGTAGGTATAGATGCCCCTGGCTAAAGAACTGACACAGCAGAGGAGATGAATTCTATAGTGCCAAGTAAGAGTACCGTCCAGTCAGCAGAATGTATGAACCTTGAGAAATGCCAGGAATTTAACAAGGAAATAGAAAGAGTGTGGCAAGTCAAGGTAAAAGTAGTTCTAGGGTTTGCCAGCCTGGAAAAAAAAAATAAAACTTTCCCAATTTGACCCAAAGGGGCACTTTTCTAAGAAAAACTAAGATACCAAGCTGAATCTATTAGTACTTTGGCTAATAACTGAGATTATACTGTATGTAAATATACATGTTTATACAGATGAATTACACATGATTAGACCACTGAATCAAATCCACCCGCTCTGGAAAAATGCGTACAATAAAAGAGACATAGTGTGTATTTCAATTCATGTTGTAGTGGTGGTGTGCTAGCACACCGTTTCTCACACACTAGAGCATAAGGGTCAGTTGTTTTTCCACCACACTGCCCTCATATCGTAGACCTCAACGATCAATAGTAAACAATAACTTTAAAGGGCTCTCAGTGGCCTACCTTTCTGTGTGTGTGGGTTTGAGACTGTGAGTGTGAAGGAGAGATTTTGCACAGAGAATACATATTTCTTCTGTTCTGGTGAACTGCAATTTGTCATGAACAGTATACACTACAATTATCAATAACCCATTTTCTTTCTTTCACCTGCTATGTTCGCTATATTTGAATATATTTATTCTGATTTTAAAGGTAGATAACATTTTATTGGTACTTCAATAGTATTGTATGGTGTGATATTATGCTAGAACATCAAAATGGAGCAAGAAACACCTTTTGAATAATGTGAGTCCCCCCAAAAATGGTGGTACTAAGGCACTGTCATGGTGTCCGATGATAATGGAATTATGTTGTTTACCATGGTATTAAATGATTACCAAAGCAACTTCATAGAAAACAACAGCATAAGAGGCAATATATTCCAGGTCTTATGAATCCAGTGTTGTCACTTTCTGTTATAAAACACTGAAGTTACTGAGGGCACTTAGTGTAGGATATGAGATTTTTCTTGACATTTCCTGTAGAGATGAATGAATATGTGGAATATAAACATTATTTATACGGCCTCATTGATGTAGATCACTTCACCTCCTTAATTATTCACCCAGGCTGCAATGCATGTCATTTCCATATATCTTAATTATTAAAGTCACTAATGAATTTTTAAAAGACTTCCTACTATCTAAGGCCTCTGTGATGTTGTGTCCTAGTGACAGTCTCTGAGCTTCCATGTCATCAACCTGCGCCAGCAAACAGGAGTATGAGCCAAAGCTCTTCAAAGAGATGCTTTATTAAAGGGTAATCATCAAGAAGGGAGCAGTAGCGAGGGATTGGGAGGGGACAAGGGCAGTCATAACAAAGCAATCAAAGGCAGTCGAGGAAGTGAGTTGTCGACAGCCCTGTCAGAAAGAGAGGTGCGAGTGATGTGTTTTGAGCTTGTGTATGGATGTGTGTGGGTTTGTGATCTTGAAGGACCTCACACCTTCACGTTCGTTTGATTCCTCGGTACGAGAGCAGGTGACCTGGCATTTCCGTGACTTTTAGAGGTGAGAGCAGCACGCCTTTAAACCACTTTCAGCCCTCAAACACTCTCTCTCTCTCACACATTTTTTATCATACTAGCAGTATCTATCTCAATATACCATTTTATTTCTTTAGTTTGGCTTACATCCCTTAATTAAAAATTTGTATTGGTCTGAATTTAATCCACCCTGAGCATCTGCCATTAAGATTAAAATTAGCATTCTTAAGGTAACATTATCCTGCTTGGACACCATATAGGCTGACATATGTCTGCTGTCACATGGTAAAAACTGGCGTACTGCTCAGCCCAACAGTTCAATCATTTTCTTTCCTGGTCTCTCTTACCATTTCTTCTCTCACCCACCCAACAACTTCTCTTCACAGTTTGGTATTTAGACCCAGACAGGGAAGTGTGCAGAGGCAGGATGTGATTGGTTGATCCTCTCTCCCTTTCATTTCTCTAAAAATAAATACTTTCTTTCCTTTTCTCTTAGAAAAAAAGAAAGAAAAGTTTCTGTCGCTCTCCCCGGCATTCTCCAAGGCAGACAACGCTCTGTCCACTGGCATTTTGATCATGCACGGAAAAGCGAAGCCAGCCCAATTATCAGCTCTGCCGGTCTTTATGGAGCTATTGACCTCAATCCTCTGTGTATATCTGCAGTTTAATTTAACCCGCACGATGAGCCCTGCGCTAATTAGATACATTTCTATGAAATGCTTTGGGAGAGCACAGAGGAAGTGACGGGTAGAAGGCGAAGGTAGACTGAGAGAATGAGCTTGAGAAAACAGAGATGAACAGACAAAGACAAGGCAAGAAATTTTGAAAGTCAGGCACAGACTGAGGCCATGAGAGAAACAGATACAGAGAGACAAGTATTATCTTAACGGCTGGAGACTGGACCCTGTCGACACATTTTTAAAAGGATTATAAATTATAGTGTTTTCTCCCACAGTGCCAGGGTGAGAGAGCAGCCTGCTGTTTCCTGCTGTATCATAGAACTTGTTAGAGTATATCAGAGTAGTTGCAAACCTTGAAATATTGGCATACAGTGCATTTGTATTATGAATATGAATGATACCTCAAATCAAATGCCTTGTTGAAATGAGGTATTAATTCCAGGTTTCCAGAGTTTTGAGTTTTGTTTAGTTGGTAATAAAATTGGAGGAAAAAAAATAATAAAATCCCATAAATCTGAATCATATCTAGGGACCAGAAAAATGAGGTTGATACCACTGTAATTACCAGATATTGGGGGGATGGGCTATTTTGTCTTGAGTCACCCATCAACCACCCACAGCACCCTATTACCAAGGCAGAAAGTATTGCACAGGCAAATAACCTTACATTTTCATCAGAAAAGTGCACATTACAGTTCTTTCCTACCATAAATATATCAGAGCTTAATTTTTGATTAGTAATATGCTAAGAACTTAATTTGGACAAATTTAAAGGAACTTTGGACAGATTTTTAAATAGTTGTATCTCTGCCAAATATTGTCCTATCCTAACAAACCGCACATCAATGGAAAGCTTATTTATTTATATATCTTTCAAATGATGTATAAATATCAGTAAAAATAAAAAAACGAGTGAATTTTTTTTTTTTTTTTTACATATTTTTTTTATAATAGGCTACTATTTAAAAACCATTAATTCGAAATACTACCAAATAAAGCAACAACAAAAAAAAAAGTCCGGCTCTTCAAACTTCCCCCGCCCATCGAGTGCTTGAAGTGCATCAGAAATAGATCGCGCTCGATCAGTTGTTGGTAATTTGTTGTGTAGCGTGCCCGACGCCGCATCCAATGTAGGCAGCACTGCTTTTGTTAACACACAGCTCGTAGAAACGGGCATGGCAGCTCGCGCCAGTTCTAGACACGGTGAAAGTTTCCTGATTGTGACGGAAGGCCGAATTTACATGACACATTATAAATTCGCATAGTCTGCGATATATACAGTGCCAAAAAGAAGAGAAGAGGATAAAGACAGAGGTAAAGAGATGTATTGAAGGAACAATTTATTGCATTGGAGTAAGATACTATAATTTCATGGCAGTTATTTTTACATTAAACTTAATGTTAGCAGTTGTTCTGAGTTCTGAGTCCCCAGACTGTGATTTTGTACAATCATGTCAGTTTTAAGACGCATTGTTTATTATCACTTTTTTATTAATGTTTTACTCTACAGTTGTGCAGTTTTGGGGGGATACAGTACAGGCCAAAAGTTTGGAAACATTACTATTTTTAATGTTTTTGAAAGAAGTTTCTTCTGCTCATCAAGCCTGCATTTATTTGATCAAAAATACAGAAAAAAATGTAATATTGTGATATATTATTACAATTTAAAATAATTTGTTTTCAATTTATTATACTTTAAATTATCATTTATTTCTGTGATGCAAAGCTGAATTTTCAGCATCATTACTCCATTCTTCAGTGTCACATGTGACATCCGGTCTATCACATGATCCTTTAGAAATCATTCTAATATGATGATTTATTATGAGTGTTGGAAACAGTTCTGCTGTAATGTGTGTGTGTGTGTGTATATATATATATATATGCTAGATCATGAACACAATGACAGGGTGAAATGGGCTGTGATGCATGGGGCGCCAGGTAAAATCTTGCCTAGGGCAGCAAATTGGTCAGGGCCGGCCCTGCTATTGATACATGATTTTGGGTGCAGAGAGGGATGCTAATATATCTGGGTTCCAGAACATCATAGAGGCTTGTGGGTGGTTTATTTGGAATCGGTCAGTACACCGTAACAATCAAATAGCAGACCCTGGCATCAATCCATGATATTCTGGTATAGAGTTCTCCAGTTCTGTTCCTGGAGAGTTTATCTCCGGCCCCAATTAAACACACTTGAACCAATGTAATAAAGGTCTTCAAGACAACTAGAAGCTTCCAGGGAGGTGTGTCGGGACAAGCTGGAGCTAAATTCTGCAGGAGATTAGCCCTTCAAGACCAGCATTGGACACTTCTGCTGTAGTATTATGGTGGCAAGTCTTGCACAGACAAGCAATATTTTCAGAAAATGTAAAAATGTAGTTATTTCCTTTTAGGTTTTTACCTTTTTTCTTCAGTTTTCAATCTTTTGCCTTATACAGGTACAGGCCCCTCTTTTGTCTCCCTGAATGTGTATTTGCATGTGTGTGTTGTGTGAGCGTCCACACAAGTGTTTGTGAAGCTTGATGAAATGAGTGAACTGCCACAGAAGACTTGGTGACATTATCTGGGTGTAATCATGGGAGACAGAACATCAAAGCCAAGTACACATCACTCACACGAACACACAAGAAAATGTGTTACTGATGCAGTTGCAGCGGATGTGAGACCTGATCCGGTGAGAAGCTTACGAACAATTCACCACGGGAAATGCCGCTAAGGGTCTGGAGAGTTGCACAGAATGAGAGAAAAAGAGCTTGAAAAAGGAAGTGAGAAAAAAAGTTGATGGTGATCCATAGCATTGTGCAGAAACCTAGTCATTTTAATCGGTTTCACTGCAAGCAACACAACAGAATAAAAATTGGGTGTATGTGGGAGTGTGTGTGTTGTTGTTAGGATTGATGGCGCAACATTTGCTCACTTAAAGAAACCCTTACCATCCAGTCAAGTGCTGCCATTTCATACAGACAACATTATGATTACAAATACTTCAGGATTCTCTGCATGCCGGCACACACTTACACCGACGTGTGTGACACTTTTACTGTAAGCCTCTTAGCACAATGCTGTTTCAATACACTGTGTTTTGGAGTGCATTTCATTTGCTCTTTCTAAATAGGATTAACAGGTTACAGCCTTTTCACACACGGAAGCTACTGTTCAGTACCATAAAAAAAAGAAACAGTACTCTCATTATGTGAACGTTTTTTTGAAAGCATAGAAAAAATAAATTAAGACAAATGCTAAGTTCTGTCATGACATTCTAGATGTTGCAGGCTGAAGAGGTGTTAACACAAATTGATGATATTCAGAGTGATAAACTACTTGGAACAAGCTGATTGATTCATGTTGCATACACAGCCAGTAAGCTTGGTGATTTACATTTAAATGGCTGGTTAGCACGCACTAAAGTTTGCGCTTTCAGAGTTCCTCAAAACCCTCCACCTCCCCCAGCTCTATATAGATATGTCCTACATGCTGACAGCACTGTATCAGCATATGTATCGGCAATAGCAATTTCCTGTACTTGCTTTGCAGCAGCAGCAATATCCAACAGCAGCAGCATAGCAGATCTATTCCGCCAAAACCAAATAGATTGGTTTAGATTATTAATTGAGTGGTTGATGTATTTTGGAGACTTGCGTGAACATTCATAATGGAAAGCTCTGCCCTAGTCGACCCAGACCCAGCTTTACTTGCAAGTTTTAATCAATAAAAGAGTTTTAAAAAATCATTAAGAATACCAATACTGCATACAGAATCTCTGGAAACACTTAATGAATGAATGAAATGACAATGAAAATATGATGTAAGAGATGCCCTGTAAAGTTCATAGAGCAGACAAATGTCACAAATAAGATGTTCAAGAAGCATGAAAGAAGAACAAACCACAAACACTCAGAGCCAATCGTATGTGTGTGTATGTTTGATTGAGTTGTCAGCTCTTTAAGGGTTTGTTATCTGACTGAAAGCATGTGTTCGGCGCTGATGTGTGCATGTGTTTTGTCCCTAATGGTCCTGAGGCAGTCTGATATAATAATGTGATCTAATCACTTCTGCTTTCTCCACTCCACAAGACGAGTCAACAAAATGGCTCCCAACTGAATTTCTTCCCTACCTTTTGTATTTGTCACTTTGTTACATCAATCTTCTGGAGTTGTGTGACTGAGTGTAAATTAGTTTCTTAGTAAAACTAGGTTTTATTTATTAATTTGTTTGTTTGTTTGTTTTGTGTTATTTAACTGTAGATTGTTTAAATTGAGGAGAATTCAAAATGTCTCCATTCTTATTTCTTTCTGTATGTGTGTTTTAATAGAAAGTGTGTGGATGTGGAGTGCATTACCACAGTTGTCGCTAACAAGACCATTAGTGCAAAGATATTGCTGTTGCTTTTCCTGCTATATTGAAAAAAAGAGTCTGCTTATTACCTGCCCACGCACACCTTTCTCTCTCTGTTTGTCTCTCTTTTACACAACACTGATTCCACATTCAAATTTGCCACATTTTTCCTCAAAAGTTTATCACACATATCACCTAATTCTGTGCTTGGAGAGCATTTATTATGTTTAATAAAGAGCGTTTTATCTGACAGATTTGCCAGATATTAAAATGAACCATTCACCTGAAAATTCAGGCATTATGTATTGTCATTCCAAACCTATATGATTTTACATTTACACATTTACATTTAGTCATTAAGTAATTTAGTAAAGCTACTTACAGTTGGGGGATACATAAAGCGATTATTCTTATAGAGGCAAACAGAAACAGGAAGTGCTTATAATACCAAGTTTTAGACATTGTTCAAATAAGTACAAGCTAGAAAAAGAAGGAATAAATAAAGAGAAAGATTTTGAGCCTCTCTGTGATGGTACCACGAGGCGCCGCTCACTAACAGATCTCTTCATCAGATTTCTGGAGGGGATGTAGATTCGTAATAGTGAGTGGAAGTAGGTGGGTGAAGAGCCTGTGGCTGTTCTATATGCAAGCATCAATATCTTGTACTTGATGCGAGCCTCAACCGGTAGTCAGTGCAAGGAGAGAAAGAGAGCTTTAACATAGGCTCTTTTTGGGTTTGTTAAAGACCAGTTGTGACATTGCATTCTGAATCATTTGTAGAGGTTTGATTGTGCTTGATGGAAATCCAGCCAGAAGAGCATTGCAGTAGTCCAGCCTAGAAATGACAAGGGCCTGGACAAGAAGTTGTGCAGCATGCTCCATTAGAAAGGGCCTGATCTTTCTGATGTTGTGCAATGCAAACCTGCAAGATCGAGCAGTCTTTGCAGTGTGGTCTTTGAAGGTCAGCTAGTCATCAAAGGTTACACCAAGATTTCTGACCAAAGTTGATGGGAAATTGTAAAGGAGACTAGCTGGATGAAGAAATCATACTATAGAGATGGAGAGACAGGGAAGACAAGAAACCAAGTCTTGCCAGTTTGAGCAGTAAGTGATATTCTTTCATCAATGCCGAGATGTCCGCCAGGCAGCCTGAGATCTGTACAGCTACCGTAGTATCATCTTGTTGAAACGAAAGATAGAGATGTGTGTCATCAGCATAGCAATGGTAGGAGTATCTATCTGCCTGTATGATGGGACCCAGTGATGACGTGTATATGGTGAAGAGGAAGGGTCCAAGAACTGATCCCTGAGGAACCCTAGTGACAAGTTGATGTGCTTTGGATACCTCCCCTCCCCAAGCCACCGTGAAAGACCTATCAGTAAGATAGGATTCAAACCAGCAAAGTGGAATCCCAGTGATGCCCAGTGATGAGAGGGCAGACAGAAGGATTTGATGATTGACAGTGTCAAATACAAAAAGCAGATAGATCCAGCATAATAAGAACTGATGATTTGGAATCAGCCTAATGGTTAGAGATTCAGACTTGTAATCCAAAGGTAGTGAGTTTGTGTCTCGGGCCGGAAGGAATTGTATGTGGGGGTGAATGTACAGCGCGCTCTCTCCACTCTCAATACCACGACTGAGGTGCCCTTGAGCAAGGCACCAAACCCCCAACTGCTTCCCTCGGGCTGCAGCATAAATGGCTGCACACTGCTCCGGGTGTGTGTTCATGGTGTGTGTGTGCTCACTGCTGTGTGTGTGCACTTTGGATGGGTTAAATGCAGAGCATGAATTCCGAGTATGGGTCAACATACATGGCTGTACAGTATGTCACGTCATAGTCACTTTTGCAGTCTGCAGGGCATCCGTGACTGACTGTAGCACAGTCTCCGTTGAATGGCCACTCTTGAAACCTGACTGGTTTGCGTCCAGTTTGTTGTTCTATGAAATAAACAATGTTATCTGGTTGAAAACAAGTCTTTAGATGGTTTTCACTATGAATGGAAGGAGAGAGACAGGGTTGTGGATATCTGTAAGAGAAGTGTTTAACGTAGTTTTGTTTAGCAGTGGGGTTACCCAAGCCTGCTTGAATGGAGTGGGGAAGGTGCCTGTGAGGAGAGATGTATTGATGATGTGTGTGAGTGCTGGTAAAAGTGTAGGAGAGATTGCTTGGAGGAGGTGTGAGGGGATTGGGACTAGAGGGCATATAGTAGGATGACTGGAGAGGAGAAGTTTTGATATTTCTGCCTCAGTGCGAGGACAGGAGGAGAAGATGGGAGTATTAGCAGTGGGTGTGGTTGGTTTGAAGTCCTGTGTGTGTGGTGCTGACACTGACTACTTATCGTTCTGATTTTGTCTGTAAAGAATGTGGCGAAATCATCGTCTGTTATAGAAGTGGTGGGAGGTGGTGGAGGGGGACAGAGAATGTTTTGAAGAGAGTACGTGTGTCTGGAGGGCTGTTGATCTTGTTGTGGAAGTATGAAGATTTTGCAGTATGGACTTCAGCAGAGAACATCAGATAACCAGGGGTTAGAAGGGGCAGCCTGTGCTGGCCTGGAGGAGAGAGGACACATATCATTTAGACGAGCTAGACAAGAGTTTAAAGTAGAATGTAAAGTGTCAGTTGCTGCATTCACATCTAGAGATGAGAAATGGGTAGGTGAGGGAAGAGAGGAGGATACTATGGAGGAAAGATACGAGGGGGAAAGAGAGCAATGGTTTCACATAAAAGTAACCGGTATGCGGGGTGGGGGCACACAGATAGAAAAATGTATTCTAAATGTAATGAAGAAATGGTCAGAGATATGTAATGTAGGGATTTTCCCAGAATGTTGTGTGCAATACAATTGAGTGTGTAAGTTAAGTCAAGTTGGTTGCCTGATTTGACCGTGCTTGTAGTGGTAAGTCGTATGAGATCAAATGAAGCAAGGAGTGAATGGAAGTCTGTAGCATAAGGCTTTCCAGATGAATGTTGAAGTTGCCAAAGACTAAAAGTGGACTGCCGTCCTCCGGGAATGAGGTGAGCAGGCCATTCAGCTCCTCTATGAAGGTGCCTAGAATTTGCCCAGGAGGGCGAATTTACACACTTTACACAATTACCACAACCTGGAGTTTTATAGGAGCTGTTACAGTGATCACATGAGATTCAAATGAGTTATAATTGTATAGGGGAGAGTGGGTTGAGTATTTCCAATTGTTAGAAATGAAAAGACCTGTGCTCCCACCCTGGCCAACCTGACGGGGGCTGTGAGAGAAAGAGAAATTGTTAGAGAGAGCTGCTGGGGTTGCTGAGTCTTTTGGATGAATCCAGGTCTCAGTCAAGCCCAAGATGCTGAGTGTGGAGTTTAAGGATAAAGCAAATTACACAGACTCCTTCTTAGCAGAGGGCAATTATTATAATCACCAGTAAGTGCAATCAAAAATGCAAACGCCAACGAAAATACAAAGTAGAGATAGGTAGAAAACTAAATATTCCATTCTTGCAGCAAGTAACAATTCAAACAGCAGATCTATAAACAAGTAATATGCAAAAAACTCATGCTCAGCCGTCCGTCTCTTCCCAAGTTGTGACAGTGACCAAGCAGTATAAATTCTCTACAGGCGCTGTTCTGTTTTACTGCTTCCGTGAAACACAAAAATAGACGATGGGCTTTCATACCTCCAACAAATACAAAAACAATACGTCACATTGTGATTGTTTACAAGAAATAATTTCAGTCGATGCAAATCGGTTTTCAGCAAATAATGACTTAAATGTTTTTTGACAACTAGTGGAACTAAATGGAATTGCATTCTGTGTGTTAGCAACCTAGGGGCCAGATTTACTAAACAGGGCAAATTAGCATTAGAGCTTAATTCCATAATAGTACCGATGGGAGGGGAAATGTCTTGCGAGTGATTTACTAACAATGTGCACATTAAAGAACACAGACACATCCAGATAATTTCCATAATCACTAGCACAATCTACCAACAGCAGTGCACATTACCAGCTGCTTTAAGAAATACTTTTCTGTGTGTTAAATTATAGTGCATATACCAGTAATTTGACGAGCACAAACGTTAGTAATTCACGTTGCGTGATTCATTTTAATACTCTCCTCCCATAAATTTTGCGTCTGAAAGGGAAACTCCTACAAATGCATATGCATTAAGGTCAGGCGCAAAAATAACTGTTCACTCGTTTTCAGCGTAAATTTTTCACTTGCATATTTAGTAAATCCTTGCAATAATATTTAATGCCAAAAAGACGGGTTATGCTGGCACAAGCTTATAATAAATCTGGCCCCTAGGGTTTTCCAAAGGGTTTACCATTATTATCCAGTTATGTCAATAGTCAAATAGTTAAATTATTCTGTTTCCCAAACCATAGTTCCAATTAATGTTAGCAAGCAAGATTGGAAAGTTATGTGATTGAAACTGCAGCGTTAAAAGCATATGTTTCTGTTAGTAGTTGTTTGTCAAGAGAATAAAAGTGCAGTCTATATGTGACTGTGCTCTGATAACCACGTAACCTCAGATTACGATGTAAGAAGGAACCTACGGTTCAGTCATCTGAAAATAAAGTGAAACAACTGCAAGCAAAAATAGCAAAGCAGTGTTCAGGTGCCATGTTCACTGACTGAGTAAATCAACTTCCATTTTAAGGAAACTGTAAAGGAAAAGTTTCTCTTTTTGCCTTCCGTCTTGATACAGGTTTGGAACAACATGAGGCTGAATAATTCGAATTTTGGGGTGAACTAGTCTTTTAAAGTATGATTTGTCAAAAACGTTGGTGTTTATTAGTAGGTTTTTTTATCAGGATGGCACATTCATTTAGTTCAGCTTGAGAATCTCTTCAGGTGTCGCATGACTGGATTTGTTTCTCTGACAGTGAAATGTGTATCTGTTTACTGGCTATGTAATTGTCCTCCTTGATGCCTTGCTCTATATTTACTTCTATTGATTGATTAACAAGTAGATATTGAGCACTGGGGAGCTACCGGAATGATGGTGCATGTGAGAGACAGAGAAAGTGAATGTTGAAGCATACTGCCAGTCAAAGTGTGCTTGTAATGAAATCCTCCAGCATTCCTGACAGTCTGTCTCAAGCAAGCACACATTTACTCAGGGGTTCGTTCTCTCTCACACATAGTATACATCCATCTACCCATCTATCTCTTATTTTCCCCCTTTTTGCACTCATATACCTACCTTCCGTCAGCCAGCTCTCATCTCTTCTACATCTGATAGTGTTGGGTGTGTTTAATTTAAGTTTACTCTCAGCTTGTCAGGTTCAATATCTCTCTCCCCTCTCTCCTGCCTCTTTTTCTCTCGTTCTTCTGTCATTCATTGCTTCATTTCATTCCGGATAAACCTGCCTATAGAAATAGAGGCCAGTAGCTGTTAGACTTCAAAGCGTATCAACAGAAAAACTCTTCAGTTAGGCCCCACTGGTGTTTACAAAATGGCGGACAGACTCAACAGCAGCTGAGGCGGTGAAAGTTAAAAATTTTTGTTTATTTACACATTTCCTTTGCTGAAAACTAAAAGTCTTGCACTTCTATCTATCTATCTATCTATCTATCTATCTATCTATCTATCTATCTATCTATCTATCTATCTATCTATTTATCTACCTATCTATTGTTATTGTTTATGGTACTGAAAGATGAAGTTAGTTAGCATCACAAATTATAATTAGCTACTCCTCAAGGCTGCATGTAAGAAAGACCAGAAGCATTATTATACAGGAGAGTGAATTGTAAAGAGATCCGATTGTGTATGTATTAGCTCTCATGGGGTAAACTCACTTGCTAAAATTAGATTAGGGCTCACATTCTTACGTAGAACACTCAGTTCCATTTTTGTACATTGGGATTCAGATTTGAGTATCACTGATTGCAAAGATTTCAAGACTTTTCTAAATGCACGGTTTACACAATAATTTCTTCAATCACCAGCAGTTTTGCCCCTCTTCAGTTGAAAATGTTGTGCGCATGAAAAGCATTTTTTTTTCTCTCATAAAAATACAGTAGTAAAAACAGTAATGGCAGTGCTTTAATGGCGCTTTGGGCTCAGGCGTTTTCGAGAGTGTGTGTATGTGTGTACTCTGCTTAATATACACACTTAATGCATCCTCCGCTTTGATGGCTATAACCGTCTTTTCTTTTTAAAGGTGTCTGTGCGTGTGCTTGTGTGTAGATATGTTCTCGGAAGTCTTTTAGTGAGAGCCAGCAGTCTTTGAATGTCGCTCAGTCAAAAGAGTCGAGCCCTGATTGCTGTTAAAAGAAGACTCGGAGAGCCCTCTCTGCAAGGCAAGATAAGCAGAGTGTTTGTGGCTGAGTGACAATCCAGCACTGTTAATCATATTAAAGGCAAATAAATGTGAGCTCTACCCTCACACCTTACTGCAAAAGAAGAAAAAAGAAGTAAAAATAGAGATGCCTTAAGGGTCAATTCTTTCATTTTTGAATGTAATCAAAGGCTCATTTACATTTTCATATATATATATATATATATATATATATATATATATATTAGGGGTGTAATGGTACGCAAAAATCATGGTTCGGTAAGTAACTCGGTTTTAAAGTCACGGTTCGGTTAATTTTCGGTTAAGCTTTTTTTAAACAGTTAATAAAATATATAAAATAAAAAATGAATAAGAAATAAAATAATGCTGCAAAGTTCTCCACTAAATAAAATAGTCTCAGTCTCAAACCAATATCATATAATAAAATATAATGAAAAATATAAATAAATACTCGCGTGATGCCTTTTGAAAACTTTAGAATCAGCTGCAGGGTGGGATCAGCTGCAGGGCGGGATCAGCTGCAGGGCGGGATCAGGGCGCTGAACACGGAGACTTCCGCCACTTAATATGTTAATATGAAAATGTACCGATGTTCCGCACACAAAATATTGCATTCGGTCATTCGGTGTATATATATAATTTATTATTATTATTATTATTATTTGTAAAATAATTAAAATAATAAAATAAAATAAATAATTGATAATGGTGGTTTAGTAGGCCAGGAGATTAAAAAAGGCAGATAATTTTACACTTTCTACACTATTTTTTTTTTTTTTTAAGATTTAAACACTTGACAGATAAAAGAAAATTCATTGTGACATTCCAGAGACTGAATACAAGAATGAATGAATATTAAAAATCTCATTCAATCACATGCTCTTAAAGGGATAGTTCATTCAAAAATGAAAAACTTTTGAACTTTTGCAAATCAGTTCTATGGATATATATATATATATATATATATATATATATATATATATATATATATATATATATATATATATATATATATATATATATATATATATATATATAGTACAGACCAAAAGTTTGGAAACATTACTATTTTTAATGTTTTTGAAAGAAGTTTCTTCTGCTCATCAAGCCTGCATTTATTTGATCAAAAATACAGAATAAAAATGTAATATTGTGATATATTATTACAATTTAAAATAATTGTTTTTAAATTTATTATATACTTTAAATTATCATTTATTTCTGTGATGCAAAGCTGAATTTTTAGGATCATTATCACATGATCTTTTAGAAATCATTCTTATATGATGATTCATTATCAAAGTTGGAAACAGTTCTGCTGCTTAATATTTTTTCAGAATAATTTTTTAGGATACTTTGATGAATAAAAAAAAAAAAAAAAAAGAAGCTATGTTTTTAAAATATAAATATTTTGTAATAACAATATACACTACTGGTCAGTAATTTGGGGTCAGTAATATTTTTTTTCTTTCTTTTTTTTTTAAATAAAATCAATACTTTTATTCAGCAAGGATGTGTTAAATTGATAAAAAGTTATAGTAAAGAAAATATATTATTAGAATATATATTATTAGAAGTTTTTTTTTTGTTTGTTTTTTTAATAAATGCAGTTCTTTTTAACCTTTTATTCATCAAATATATTAGACAGCAGAACTGTTTCCAACACTCATAATAAATCAGAATATTAGAATGATTTCTAAATGATCATGTGATAGACTGGATGTTACATGTGACACTGAAGGCTGGAGTAATGATGCTGAAAATTCAGCTTTCCATCACAGGAATAAATTATTTTTTTAAAGTATATTCAAATAGAAATTATTTTAAGTTGTAATAATATTTCACAATATTACGGTTTTTTTCTGTATTTTTGATCAAATAAATGCAGCCTTGATGAGCAGAAGAAACGTCTTTCAAAAACATTAAAAATAGTAATGTTTCCAAACTTTTGGTCTGTACTGTATGTATATATATATATATATATATATATATATATATATATATATATATGCATTTTTTTATTTGTATTTTTTTTCAGTCAGTCGATGCTTACTTATTTCTGATGGAATTCCCAGGGTCACATGACCCGTTTACATTGAGAGGTCATGGGAGTTGTAGGTGCAGGTGTTTGTGAAGGGTGTTTTTTTTTTTTTACCGTCTCCAACACACACACACATGTACACACATAGAAACACACCCAGAGACTCTCATTAAGTAAGCTTCAGCAGTACTGTATATCCGCTCATCAAAACACTGTCTGCACTAATTACTGCCTGTGACAAGACACACACTCCAGGATTTTCATAAGCACACACACATACAAACACTGGCTCCCCACAGTATAATTCATATGCATATGGTCTCTTTCGCACACACACCTACACGTAAGCTTTTTTTTTGTTTTTTTTTTGGAGCTGTATGCAAATGCATTTAATTGGTCTGTCTGCTGATGCCACCCATACTGTCAATCAAATCTATTCAAAGCATTGTCGAGAAAATAAAGGTAGGATTGTATCCAAGATCTCTGTTAGCTGCATTGTATGCATGCAAAAATAATTGAAGATCCATTCAAAGAGACATGCAAATGCATTTTATTATACTTACCATGGTTAAAATAATAATAATAATAATCTGGCCACACCCAAAAGATGTTGAGATATACAGTATACAATAAAAGGTTGTTGTTTAAATAATATATATATGTTAAAAGGTTTTTCTTTTTTTTTTGTGGAAACCATGATACCGTTGTTTTTTTGTTTTTTTTTGCAGGGATGAAAAAAATACCTTAATGATTACTTTTACTACTGAGTACTATTACTACTATTAGTGCTGATGCTACTACTATAAATAACTTATTTTCCCATAAACCTAAATATCCATTACTATTGTAACTTGTACTATAAACTGAAACGTACAATAAAAATAAATAAATAAAACTAATAGCAGCAGTTGTGAGAACTGAATTCAAACTGGTATCTGTTTTGCTAACTTCCATCTCAACTTAAATTCTTTTAGAATTGAATTGTAATTTTAACATCTTTCTTAATTCAGTTTTGAATGGCGCAAAACCCTGTAAACAAGAGCAGAGAACCAAATGAAAGCCTCACTTTCAGTCAATTGCGCTTGTGTTGCATTGCTAATGAAAGCCTAGTTAGGATTTTGTCAGAGCAACACAAAACGAGTTGAATGAAGTGTCGGTAAACTAAGCATGAAATAGTGGTGATGCAAGATTTCCTCAAGAGAGTGTGTGTGTTTGTGTGTAGTCTTGATGAGAATGTGTTTTGTTATGTGTGGGAGGGACCTTCTGGATCGGATTGAACTCTCTCTCTCTCTCTCTCTCTCTCTCTCTCACACACACACACTCTCTCTCTCTGTCATTTTCATTCTTCTCTTCACAAATTCAGTGTGAATCTCTCCTCCTCCGGTTCTCTCACACCTCCCTCCCACACACACACACACACACACACACACACATACACGTTCTTTTCCGGTCTTCCTTGTTCTCCTTTCACATCATCAGCACCGTTCAGCTCCTTTGCCTGTTTCTTCTTTCCTACACGTCTGTTAGCATCCGCGCATCTTTTTTTCGCATAATTTTTTCCTCATGTTTTCTTTTTGTTCTCGCTCCATTCTTTTGATATTGTTTCATACATGCGTATATTTGGCTTGTGTTATATATATTAGTAACTGCCATGCTTTTTAGCATCTCTTTCTTGACCGATTATTTGATCTGCCTGCCAAATTTTTCTAAAACATGCTGCACTAGTTTGTTTCTCTATTGTAATGTACAAAATCAAATCCTGCTATATTTCCGTGTGTAATACACATGTTTTTTTATGTGTATATGTGTGTGCGAACGTGTGTGCATGCAGCTGATTGGGAAAGCAGCGTGAGGTTAAACAGCCGAGAGCAGAAAAACCTTTACAGAAGCGTGTTCATGAACCTATAACTATTAACACAGCAAGCAGAAAATCACTTGCATTGGTGCTTATGTTTCCCAGTGTGTGTGTGTGTGTGTGACTTTAAATAAATGCTATCTTTCTAATGTTTTTATTTTATTTTAAAATTAAATATAATATTTTAAATAAATATTATATTTAAAAAAATCATTTTATTCATTTTAGAAATGAAATTAAATGAAATTATATGGGAAAATGGATGAATTAATCAATAAATTTGTAAATACATTTGAATAATAATAATAATAATTATTATTATTATTATTATTAAAATGTATTTACAAATTTATTGATTAATTCATCCATTTTCCCATATAATTTCATTTAATTTCATTTCTAAAATGCTTACGTTTTTTCCTTTTAGGACTTACACTGATCCGAAATCCTGACTATTTTATAATAATAATAATAATAATTATTATTATTATTATTATTATTTGTCAGGTAAGTACTAGGAGGCAGAGGTAAGTGGATTCAACACAGTCTTTATTTACAATATGGGAATAGTGAGAGGGAAGGAAGTGCAAACTTGGTGCGGGGTCTCTGGAGTTCGTGTCCGTGGCAGCCAGGTGAGTTTGTTTCTGTGAAAGCCAGGTGAGTATGCTTCTATGAAAGCCAGGTGAGTATGCTTATAGATCGAGACTTCAAAGCCACACAATACGAGATTCCAATCCTTGTCTCTTCTCTTGCAGTGGGAGTTCGATAGTCGAAGGATCACATTAGGTACTCAGGAGATATCAAGGCACGTAGGGGAGTTCAGATCACGGAATATGCCTAGAGCGTTCTGGAGACAGGAGAACAAAGACACACAGGTTACTTTCTCAAATGTGAGTATACTTTACAGCAGGAGTCTTCGTGAAGACGAGGTGAGTTGGAGACAAGTTCACGAGGTCGATCCCTGTTGGAGGCTTGACGATGCATTGGGGTTTCCGGAGGTGCAGGGGTAATGGAGATTAGGTGCTGGTGATTAGAATTCGGGAGAGAGTGAGCGCTGGTGATTGGTTGGAACCGGGTCTGCCTGATCCCTGACACTACCCCCCCCCCCCAGGGTCCGCACCAGTGGGCCTCAATCTCCGGCGTCATGGGGGTCTGTCTCTAGGTCGTGGAGCGGGTTTCTCAGGATGCTGGGCATGAAACTCAGTAAGTAGACTTGGATCAAGGATGTCTTGGCGAGGCACCCAACACCTCTCTTCTGGTCCGTAATCTCTTCTGGTCCGTAATCCGTAAGTACGACTCACAGAGAGCCCAGGACAGGAGGGGGGGGGGACCCTCCGCCCCATATCTAGCAGCACCCGTAGACGCGACAATATGACATCACACAGCCGAGGCAAGGCCTGACCAATGTGGTAATGCGGGTCTTACGCAATACTGCCCATATAACAGTCGGCAGCGCATAACGCTTGCGATCTCAGAGTTCCAAACAGGGCCCTGATTCGACTATACCGACAGCAACCTTGCTTGCAAGGCGGGAACCTCCAGGTTATAAAACCTGATAAATGTAGACGGCGAGGCCCAACCTGCCGCCATACATATATCCTGCAAGGAGATCCCAGTAGACCACGCCCACGACAAGGCGACGCCTCTTGTGGAGTGTGCTCTGACGCCCAGTGGGCACTGAAGGCCCCTGGAAGCGTAAGCTAACACTATGGCATCAACTGGATAGGCTCTGTCTCAAAACATCCATTCCTTTGGAACGTCCACTGAACGAGACAAACAGCTGCTCAGTCTGTCTAAAGACAGCGGAGCAAGACACATAAGCTCTTAAAGCCCTAACAGGGCAAAGAAGACTCGAGTCTCCATCCTCTCCTGATACCGACAGGGCAGACAGGGCAATAACCTGAGCCCGAAACGGCGTGTTGAGGGATTTCGGCACATAACCATGCCTAGGTTTGAGTATGACCCTTGAGTCATTAGGCCCAAACTCCAAGCACGACGGGCTCACCGAGAGCGCATGCAGGCCACCCACACGCTTCACTGAAGCGAGAGCCAACAAGAACACTGTCTTGAATGACAGATGCTTGAGGCTGACCGTTAGGATAGGCTCGAAAGGGGAACCTTTCATGGCCTCCAAAACCGTCGCGAGGTCCCATACAGGGACTGACGGAGGCCTGGGAGGATTCTGCCTCCTAGCTCCTCTAAGGAAGCGGATGACCAAATCGTTCCTTCCTATTGACTGACCGAGCGCTGTCTCAGAAAACGCTGCGATAGCAGCCACGTATACTTTGAGCGTGGAGGGGGCTCTGCCCTTATCCGACAGCTCCTGTAGGAAGGAGAGAACCTCCGTCACCTCACAACTAAGGGGTGAACATCCCTGAGCTGTGCACCAGCTGGAGAACACCGACCACTTCGAGGCATACAGCTGTCGTGTCGACGGAGCTCTAGCCTGAGTGATGGTATTTAGCACTCCCACTGAGAGATCAGCGGGTAACCGTTGAGCGCCCACACATGGAGGGACCACAACTCCGGTTGAGGGTGCCAAATCAAGCCCCTGGCCTGCGAGAGGAGGTCTCTCCTCAACGGTACCGGCCACGGGGCGACATCTGCTAACTGCATCAGATCTGGGAACCATGGTTGGTTCTTCCAAAATGGTGCTACAAGCAGTATTGAGCATCCCATTTCCCTCACCCGTTCTATCACCTGCGGAAGGAGGGAGACGGGGGGAAAGCATAAAGCGGGCAGCACGGCCATCTCCGTGACAGCGCGCTTTCGTTCTTGGAAAAGAACGTGGGCAGTGAGCGTTTTCGTGGGACACTAAGAGGTCCACTTCCGCCCTGCCAAATCTCTCCCACAACAGCTGGACCGTTTGCGGGTGTAGAGACCATTCGCCCGTGGGAATGTTGTTTCTGGACAGCCTGTCTGGACCCAGATTCTGTAGCCCAGGCACATGAACTCAGCGAGCGCAAGTTGTGCTGAGTCCAAACCAGGAGGTGCTCCGCCAACCTGTACAGGTTTCGGGACCCGAGACCGCCCTGGCGATTTATGTAGGACACCACAGACATGTTGTCCGAACGGACTAAGACGTGGTGGCCTTTGATTCGGGGACAAAAACGCGTCAGCGCGTTCTCCACTGCCACCATTTCCAGACAGTTGATATGTTGGAGCTTATCCCGTTCTGACCACAGGCCAAAGGACGGTCTGCCCTCGAGCAGCGGTCCCCATCCCGAAGTGTAGGCGTCCGTCGACACCATCTTCACTTTCGAGGAAGTCCCCAGGCTTACACCTGATTGGTACCAGTCGTTCGCTGTCCAGGGTTTCAGGGCCGTAACGCAGCTCTGATTGACCCTGAGACGCAGCCGACCAGATATCCACGCTCCACGCGGTACTCGCGCTCTCAGCCAGAACTGCAGGGGGCGCATGCGGAGCAGGCCCAACCGAAGAACTGGAGATGCTGAGGCCATGAGACCCAGCATCTTCTGAAAACCTCTGAGCGAGACGGTCGCGCCGCAGCGGAGAGAACTCCCGCGCGCTGAATGCCCAACGCACGCTGTGGTGACAGTCGCGCCGTCATGGAACGTGAGTCCAGAGCTATACCCAAGAACAGTATCGTCTGACTGGGGTTCAGCGAACTCTTCGTCCAATTGACACTGAGACCGAGTTTCTCAAGGTGATCGAGTAAAATGGCCCCGTGTTCCACGAGCTCTGATCGTGATTGAGCCAGAATCCGCCAGTCGTCCAAATAGTTCAGCACTCGCATGCCTCTGAGTCTGAGAGGAGCGAGCGCTGCGTCCATGCACCTCGTAAACGTATGAGGAGCCACGGACAAGCCGAACGGCAGGACTGTAAACTGGTATGTCTGGCCCTCGAAGGCGAATCTCAAGTATCGCCTGTGACGTGACGCTATCTGTATGGGCCTGAGACCCCCATCTTTCTTGGGCACTAGAAAGTATCTGCTGTACAGCCCCCCTTTGCTTTGAGCTTGAGATACAGGCTCCACCCCCTTTGCTCAACAGTTTTGATATTTCGGCCCGAAGTAGGTGTGCTACTTCTGTTTTGACCGTAGTTTCGACGCGCGCTGAAGCAGTAAGTGTGCGCATTTACTGCTTTCGACTCGCTGTCTGCCTGGGCAGAGCGTACGTGCACGGGTTTCGTTTTTACAGAAACCGCGCACCGTGTGTGACATAGTGTTTGTGGGCACTGAGGAGTGGGCACGTTTACTATGTAGCGCGCGCGACCGACCTGAGTCGATCTTATGGGCGCGAGCCCTGTGTGTAGGGCTGTGCTTATATGCGGAGATGGGCACTGAGGAGTGAGCATCGTCACTACATTTATAGCACCATCGGCCGTGGCCGGAAAACACCAGAAATAACACTCTTCTCGGGAAATATCTGGGTAGCCGTGATAACGGCTTTTGTGTGCAGGCAAGCGGGCAACTGTGCCGGCTTGCGCGCTGCAGAAAACGCTGAGACAGTCACAATTCCTGGAACTGCAACAGCGGCGCGCTTGGGTGAGAGCTCGGCCACAGCGGAACTCGTACACCGGCGCTTTCCTAGAAGTGCTAGGATGACTTCGGGGCTTCCGGCTTCACCGTAATCCTCTGCCGTGACTCCCGCGGCGCGGGGCGACGGCTGGTAAAGCGAGAACGGGGTCCTGAGCTGCGTTGCTGACGCTGTCGCGATGAAGCAGCCGATGAAGCAGCTGGAGGCGGGGGGCGTGACTGAGAGCTTTGCGGGGCCGGTCTAGCGAGACTCGCTGCGGAACCGGAGCGCTTTGGTAAGAAGTGCTTAAAGGCTTGTGATGCTTTCTGGTCCTCGATGAATCTCTCGACAAACTTGTTGACAGACGATCCGAAGAGGCCAGCAGGAGTCAGCGGGGCGTCGAGGAACGCAGCGCGCTCAGAATCCGCCATGTCCGAAAGCGTTAGCCACAAATGTCTCTCAGCCACCGTAGCGGAAGCCATAACACGTCCCATGGCCTGTGCAGCGGACTTAGTAGCGCAAAGGGAAAGATCCGAAGCACTCCTCAGATCCGCGAGGCAGATAGCTTCAGGACCCATCTCATCCAGCTTGCGGAGGAGATCGCCCTGGAAAATCTGCAGCGTGGCCATGGTGTGTAGCGCAGACGCAGCCTGCCCAGCAGCAGAAAAGATCCGTACGAGCAGTGATGACGTCATGCGGCAGGCTTTCGATGGCAATGCCGCTTTCGTCCGCCTTCCAGCAGAGGGCGGGCAAAGGTGTGTTGCTGTAGCCTGTTCCGCCGGCGGAAGTGACTGGTAGCCTCTATTTTTAGCATCGTCCAGTGTGGAGAATGCTGGCGAAACAGACAAACGAGTTCTCGCCGAGAATGGAGCGTTCCAAGCTTTCGCCACTTCTTCATGAAGCTCAGGAAGAAACGGGGCGGGCTTCGAGCTGGGAGAAATACGCTCATCCGGCAGAAAGCTACCATCCAGCCGGGAACGAGAGGGGGGCGCTGGTGCAGACCACTCGAGGCCGAGGCTCGCCGCGGCCAGCGTGAGCACTCGCACCAGCTCTTTCTCGATATCAGATCCCCGGATCTCGCCCAACCCTCACTGCCCGAGGCTAGCAGAGAGCACGTGTCCTCTTCCTCCGACGCGGCCCTGAGATCCACTTCCTCGGAAGACGCGGCAGCAGACAGCGGGCGCTGACCATCGGGAAGCGATGCAGGCGAGGCCGGTGAAGCAGGAAGAACCGGCGAGCTCGGTAGAGCTGGAGGCGGTTCCGGTAATCGCTGGGAGCGGCGTTTTTTACGGCGCTGCGGCGAAGCGGAGGATGCAGGTTCGGAGAAGAATGCCAGGCGAGTCCTCAGAGTCACCATCGGCATTAGCTCGCAGTGAGGGCAGCCGCCGTCAGTGAGCGCGAGCGCTGCATGATCCTCACCCAGGCAGGAGACACAGATGACGTGACGGTCTCCTTCGCTGAGCGGGGCTCTGCACGAGCCGCACGAGGGCATCTTTAAAAAGACGCAGCTCTTTTATGAGTGTGTGTCGCAGGGCGAACACACACAAGGATATTAAAGGATATAGGCTTCAGAAGTGGCTCGTCCCGCTGAAATGCTTATCAGACGGCGCTTGCTTCCTTCGTGATCCAACGATGCGTGAGCTCCGCTGAAGAGATGAAAAATCAGGTGAGTCAGCCTTTTCGAGCTCCTTTTATAGGGTTGGGCCACACCCGTTTCGACGGGAAGTGGCAAGAAGGGCGCGAAGCCTATTCTCGCCTATGGCTGTGTGCTGCTGCAAATGCGCTTTACAACAATTCAAAATTAAGGATAATTTTTTGCTTCAGTATTTCGTGAAAAGAGACTTTTCCCGTAGCGTCTTACGAGAGAACTCTCATAAAGAGAACAGAAGGTGCGTTTACAAGACCATAGGGCAGCACTAGATATTCGTAGTGACCGGCTTGTGTAATGAAAGCGGTCTTCCATTCATCTACCTCTCGGATCCTGATCAGATTATACGCACTTCTTAGATCTAACTTGGTGAAGATGCGAGCGTCACGAATTTGTTCCAGGGAGGACGGAATTAACGGTAGGGGATAACTAAATTTCACTGTGATCTTATTTAATGCTCGGTAATCAGGGTTGTAAACCATCATCCTTTTTAGGGACAAAGAAAAAGCTTGCTGCCGCTGGTGAGGTAGATGGTTACAGCCCCTACTAGTAATCTTTCCTGTAGCCCAGTTTAGTGAGGGTTGTATCCACCACGGACGCCCTAGGATGATGTCTGTCTGGCTTTTCTCAAGAACAAAGGGAGTGAAAGACTCGTGGTGATTATTCTGTACACTGAGTGTGATGGGTGCAATTTGGGAGGTCACATACCCTTTGTTTATCATCTCGTCTGTCACTGCGTAGATGGAGTATTGTTTCTGGGTTCTGGTTGTTCGGAGGTCATGGGTTTTAGTGAACTTTCCCGAGAAGAAGTTGCCTGCGGACCCGGAGTCCACGATGGCCGTGGCTGAAATGACGACATCTCTAATTTTTAAGGTGACACTGATGGTTAATGTGGAGGACACAGAGGGTTTGGGAAGGACTAAACTCACCATTAAACGTGGGGGACGAGATGGGCACGTGCGTATGAAATGATTTTCATTCCCACAATAGAGACGGAGTCTGTTTTCTCCATCGGCGAATTCGTTCAGTAGGAGTCAGTCTCTTGATTTCTACTTGCATTCGTTCTGGCGGTGTTTCCGGGGGTTTCTCGGGCGTGAGCTGCTGGGGAAGAGGAACTGGAGCAGGTGTGTCGTGATAGCATGATTGGGATCTAAGATGCACTCGTTGGGCTTGTTGCATGAATTTTTCTAACCCCATACTGTCGTCGTATATGGCAAGCTGTAACCGCAGCGTAGGATTTAACCCTTCCCGGTACATCGTCAGTAAGGCCTTCTCGTTCCATCCACTCGCCGCGGCCAGGGTTCTGAATTCGAGAGAATATTCTGATACAGATTTCTTTCCTTGAAGTAAATGTAGTAAACGTTCGCTTACGGAGGAATCACCCACGGGACGGCCAAACACTTCTTTAAAATGATTAATAAAACTCTGGAATGATTAAGTGACTGCGGTTTCTTGGAACCAGAGTGCTTCTGCCCACCTCAGCGCAGCCCTGGATAACTACTGAATCACGAAAGATATTTTTGAATGATCCGTGGGATACTGATTTGCATGTTGTTCTAGCGCGAGAGAGCATTGTAATAAGAATCCGTTGCAGTCCTCCTCCCTGCCTGAGAAGGGCGCTGGTTGAGTGATCGTGTTCGCGATGTACACCAGTGTGGAAGCGGGGTTTACGGAAGTGCCGTCCTCGGGTGGTGTTGAATCCATCGGTGTTGGTCAAGCCTTCTGTCAGGTTAGTACTCGGAGGCAGAGGTAAGTGGATTCAACACAGTCTTTATTTACAATATGGGAAAGTGAGAGGGAAGGAAGTGCAAACTTGGTGCGGGGTCTCTGGAGTTCGTGTCCATGGCAGCCGGGTGAGTTTGTTTCTGTGAAAGCCAGGTGAGTATGCTTCTATGAAAGCCAGGTGAGTATGCTTATAGATCGAGACGTCAAAGCCACACAATACGAGATTCCAATCCTTGTCTCTTCTCTTGCAGTGGGAGTTCGATAGTCGAAGGATTTCAGATCACGGAATATGCCTAGATCGTTCTGGAGACAGGAGAACAAAGACACACAGGTTACTTTCTCAAATGTGAGTATACTTTACAGCAGGAGTCTTCGTGAAGACGAGGTGAGTCGGAGACCAGTTCACGAGGTCGATCCCTGTTGGAGGCTTGACAATGCATTGGGGTTTCCGGAGGTGTTTTATAGTGCAGGGGTAATGGAGATCAGGTGCTGGTGATTAGAATTCGGGAGAGAGTGAGCGCTGGTGATTGGTTGGAACCGGGTCTGCCCGATCCCTGACATTATTATTATTAATATTATTATTATTATCATTATTATAAATTACTATTTACTCATTTATTGATTCATTCATCCATTTTCCCATTTAAATTTAATTTAATTCAATTTCTAAAATGCGTAATTTTTTTTCCTTTGAGGATTTAGTGTCCTTATAATTAGCATAATATAAAACCAGAAGAAGTCTGTTATGTTATGTCCTTAGATAGTGTCGTTGTGTGTGTGGACTATCCTTTCCTCTTTTTAATTACCCTTGCACTTTGCTTCAGAAGCCTCACTTGTATAACTAATTCTATAAACAGTGTATTTTAATTTCTGATCTCCAGACACATCTCACAGGTCACATATTCCCAGTCCACTGTGTGTATGAATGAATGTTTGAAAATAAATCCATGTCGGCGATTAAAGGACTTAAACTGCTAACCCTGCTCTCCATCTCCCCGTGTGTGTGTGTGTGTGTGTGTGTGTGTGTGTGTGTGTGTGTGTGTGTGTGAGAGAGGCAGTGGTGTGTAACATATGTGCAGCACGCTGTCAGTTTGATAGGGGTTGTGGGATTGGCTGAGCACTGATCCGTAAGCCCACTTATTATACAGCCCAGATCAGCGCTGCAGCGACTCCAGCCCTTCTCTGAGCATCTCATATATCTGTCCATTCGTCTTAATATATCCTCTTTTCTTCATTCCAGTACTTTTTCCTGGTCATCTTTCTTTTACATTCTCTATTTTTATTTTTGTCTTAATCGACAACTCAGTGCACTTCCATCCCTGTACTGTGTATGTATATATATATATATATATATATATATATATATATATATATATATATATATATATATATATATATGTGTATGTATGTATGTATGTACACACACACACACACGTTTACATATATGTATATGCATATTTTATAACTTTTTTTATTTCCTTTTGTTTCATGTTCACTTGAAATGAGCGAAGAATTGTCCAAACAGAGATTGTTGCACAATAGGTTTAAAATGTTTGAAGCAAGATGCAAATGTTGTTAAAAAAAACAAGCAGTCCAGACATGTTTTTGTAATATTCTATTTTATTTTTTAATGCCTAATATGTTTTGTTTTGTTGCTTAACTCTATCAGCCTTTTAATACAGTCGTATTCAGAATTAATGTTCACGCTTTCTTTTACGTATACAGTTCACCGTGCACCTTCCTGACAATCGCTCCTTCTCGAATTCATTTCAATTCTCTCCTCTTGATTCAAGTTCCCTTCATTCTCCGCATCACCCGCCACGTCTTGCCACTTTATTGCCCATTTCTCTATCAGTCCTCCTCTCAGTTCTTCCATTTTTTCTGTCACTCACACAGGGGTTGATGGTATCTGACTGTGTCTGAACACTTTGGCACTGGTGGGCTCACCACAGGACATGGCAAAGTTCAAATATTCTGGTATAAAATGACAGGTTGCCTTGATCTAGCAAAATCTTGCCAAGCAATATCACAAACATGTTTTGGCACCTGCTATCTGGTGTAGGATAGACACCCCTTAATTTTAAGCAATACACTTTTTGTTTCAACTTGACCATCAAAAATGAAAGGACATCTCCCATTCTTTCTGCTTTCATTGTTTGTTTATTCATTCGTTCATCATGAGTGGTCTGACAGCAGATTCTAATGCTACCCGTGAAGCATTTTTTAATTAGATAATATTATTTTACAGTACATTCAGATGATTTTGTCACAAGCATACACTCATAAACACAAGGCAACCCACTTTTCCATATCCTCCTGTATTAAACAAATTGACCCACTCTGATGAAAAACATTGTGAACTGTATGTCATTGCACAGAGTTTAGCCAGTCATAACCGAGCTCATTTGCATTAAGAGTTTTTAAAGGTGCAGTAGCAAAATAGCTTGTTTAATTTTATGGATCTGATTTTTCAAGGAAAACAAATACAATTCTACGGAAGTTGTAAAATGCATCTTTATTAATACATCATTTAGAATTGAATCTGTAATGGATTTAATATAACAAACACCACATTCGAAATTTAAACTGTACAGTTAGGAAAATAATTGATGCATTTAAGTATATGGTTTCTTGATTGAATAAATGTAGTGATTAGCACATGATCAGGTTGGTGATTAGTGCTCTGTAGGTGGTTAAAGATGCTTAATAAGGAAATGTGTATTACAATCTAAATGAATTAATTAAATAGCATATATTAAGTCTAATTCTACAATTGTTTTATATTCTCGATTCAGTGCTCCTGGTCTTACTACACTGCTTCTAATTCTGGTAAGAATAATAATCAGCATCAAAGTTAATAGCTGAATGAAATGAAATGAAATAAATAAATAAAAATGAACAATAATTTGAACAAGCAATTGCAATCACATTGGTATTTTAATAAAGATCTAATTTATTGCATGTGGTTTTTATTGATTGATTGATTGATTGAATACAATATTGACAGTACAGTTACTGACAGGCAACACATTTTCACTTTTCAATACCATTGATGCAATAACAAGTAAAGCCATGAAAAATGTATAAATATATAACTTATTGTATGTCGCTTGTCAAATAAGTTTTGTTTTTGAAACAAAAATGATCTGACATGCAACAGTCACTGTACTACCAACACTTCTGCATCTCTCATTGGTTGGGCAAACAGATTGCCCCGCCTCAAAATAACACCACTGGTTGAGTGTACTTCCCCTTTAAGACTGAAGTTTGAAGATCTCCCTGATCTTACATTAACAATGTTTACATTTTTGAAACTGAAATGTGATTGGTCTCCCAGTCAGTCATGTGCATGCTGAATTGCTTATTGGTCTTTCTTGTATTTTTACGTCAGGATTGGATATTTTTAACGGGTGATGCCGAACATTTAATCAGTATAGCAGTTAGCGTGCCCTTTGGGCTTTCTTCCACATTGCTTTAATTTAATCCTCCTTCCATTCTTTTTATTAAATTCTATGTTTCTCTCTCTTTCTGTGATGGTGTGGGATTAGTCAAGGGGATTTGGGGTTCTTGGGCTGTCATCTCTCTTGTGTATGTGTGTGCGAGTGCAATAGTTTCCTTGTGGCATGAAAGTGTTGCATCATTCGCCTGTGTGTCACTGGCAGTTCTGTGGGATATGTTCTAACCAGCTCTGCAGTATGATGCTGCCTGTGCTTGCATTTACAATCTGCTTAGCTATCACTCTGTGTCATCACTCCGGGGTTACGTTGCCATGCACACTGCCATTTAGAAAAATATGACACATGAAGAGTGCATTTTTGTCTAAGGGTGGACGTTTCGGTCATTTTTTGTACTCGAGTACAATGTGGGGTTCTTTCTATCTAGATATATATCTATCATCGATCCATAGATAGATAGATAGATAGATAGATAGATCGATAGATCTATTTTAATTGTTGTCTCTGTTAAACAGTGTCACCGTCCCACATTTATTTACTCACCATCATGTCGTTCTTAATCTGTGAAACAAAAGATGTTAGGTAGAATGAAAGCCTGGATCACTATTCACTTACATTGTATGGAGGGAAAAAAGATTAATGTGAATGGTGACTGAGGCTGTCAATCTCTAACATCTTCCTTATGTTCCACAGAAGAAAGAAAGTTAAATAGGTTTAAAACAATATAAGGATGAGTAAATGATGACATGTTATGTTTAAAAGTTTGATCTGACATTTTCATAAATTTGTGCATGTATAATCTCATCAAAAGACAAAAAATATAACTAGTAAAGTAATAAATAAATAAACAATAAAAAAATCCTCTTTGAAGTCATTGAGTACATTGTTGACACACTGCATAATTCAAACAATTATGAATTAAGTTCCTCTTTATAGCCCAGATGACCCACCATACAGCTATAGGTGCCTCTGCCTTTTTGGCACATATACATATAGTTATTACTGGATTTAATTTAGTGTCAAATGGTTTGATTTCAAATTTTACAATTTCATAAAAGGTCAAGTAACACAGATACTGTTGGAGATCAATAATTTTTGTCATTTGAAAGTACTCAAGGTACTCATGTGCCTCCAGCATATACAGTGGGCATCCGTATTGCTTTCTATTTCAATCTTTCTCTCAGGTTTAATCGGCTGATACAGATCTGTATTGTTTAGTTTGAAGTAAAACAGGCATTTTAGTAGGACATCTAAGCACTTCTAAGCCCCCTGCCAGCTAGGGGATGCTTATATCGACCACAGACAGAGAGATGACAGACCATTGTTCAATAAGCGCACACACGTACCTCGAAACAGGCAGACAAAAAAACGGTACATGTTCCACTAAGAAGTGACCAAAATTCAGGGCACACACACACCACTGACCTGTTTTCCATACTAAACACATCCATCACACAAATGAATTGATAGGTTGGCACTCTGTCAAATACGATCCTGTATCTTAAACATATTGAGTGTGGGATGTGTGTGTGTGTGTGTGTGTGTGTGTGTGTGTGTGTGTGTGTGTGTGTGTGTGTGTGTGTGTGTGTGTGTAAAGGTGTGTGTTTGTATGTGTGTGTGTGCGCCATCAGCTCATCAGATCCAGTCCTGGTGTGTGGCGGCTATTTTTCGCCTGATCGCTTCTCACAAATCCATTTCGGTGCTCGGTAGATACACACACACATCAAATTGAGGAGGTTGATGAGAAGATGCTGTTTGATAGATGAAGTTTGGACTTCACTTAAACTGTCATGGACAGTATATATATATATATATACACACACACACACACACACACACACACACACACACATGCACGCACTTGCAAACATATGCTAAATATATATATATATTTATATATATATATATATATATATATATATATACA